>NC_056735.1:1849159153-1849339153 GCF_019279795.1 Protopterus annectens
TAAGCAACAAAATGTCAGAAGGAAGACAACAAAAATAGTTTATAGGAAAATGAGTGGAATTTGTGATGTCAGGCTAAACACCTACTGCCAAGTTAGAGAAGTTGGCCATAGAAGACAAGCAAGTGAAAAGAAAGAATTAAGAAAAGCTTATAGAAAAGGTTACTGTAGAGGTTTTAAGAAAGACAAATAGAGACTGCAGCTAGAGAGAAGCAAGGTGAGTACTTACAGGGCTAGTTCCATAAGAACAAAGCCCTACAAAGTTGGACAGATAAAAAGTCAATGCGTATCTCTCTATCTTCTCCTTATTCTGTAAATGTTTCCAGTCATGACGCAGGAATGAAGAGTCAAACACTAGATTAGACATACAACACATGAGGTTGCCTCTGCCTTGACTCCCACCTCTGCTAGTAACAGCCCCGCCCCCATCCAAGGAAGACTTCCCATTTGGTCCAAAAACATTCCTAACCTCGCTCCTTCACTAGCAGTGAAGAAAGGGAAGATCCCTGGGATCACACTAGTCTGGACTCCTATCATCCATAAGTGGGTTCTGCCGAATGTTATAAAAACAGACCACATTGTGGAATTCAAATTGGCCCCGTTTATTTTACTTTGGCTAACAATTTGATGTCAGGGGGAACTTCAAGTACAGTCCAGGTCCGTTGTCACTAACAGAACAGCAGAGATGCTCCAGGAAAAACAAGTAATAAGATTTTGATTATATCATTTCTTGGTCCCCAAGAAGTCAGGATAGGTGTCCTGTACTTTTCTGAAAAGGAGCATTTTGAACATTAGCATCAGTCCTAAAAGTTTTGTATAGCTACTTTGCAGGTATTGAGTTTATATGGTTACTTTGTGGGTACTGAATATGTATAGCTACTTTACAGGTGCTAATATCTCTGGTTTTGCATGATGTTCTTAAATGTGACACATACTTACTGATACATCATTATCCTAAAACTCCAGGAGTTTCCTGCAACTTCCTGTGGGTAGGCAGCACATTTGGACAGGGTGCCACCCTTTCACCTTTTATCTGCTTGCAGTTGTTCTACTAAGGTGTTAGCTGTATGCAGCCTTCTAGTGTTTTCCTCCTTTTGATGAACAGTTTTTAGTGGCCCATACCCAGGTTCCGTAGCAGTGGTGCTAGCCTAGGCTTTTCCATGTTTTCAGTGACTTTGAGTCACCACCAAAAGGAGAATCACTCCATGCATTTCCATTGCAGTGCATTCCTTTCATAGGAGCCATTATGAATGTAGCCAAAGCCAGGTGTTCATCCACTAGATGGATGCTCCTAGATCTAGCGTGCCATTAGGCATATTGCAGCAACATTGTTTACACTGCTGCATGGCCCACCTCTACATACAGGTTCAACAGTGGATGGGTTTACTGCCAGTTGTGGTAGAATTATTGTTTCCTTCCACATCTCCTCCCTACTTAAGTCTCTTGCTGTTGCTGTCAGGATTGATCAGTCTTGGCTTACAAACTGAAGGCATTCCCTCATTCCCCTTGTAGTCCATAATCACATACATCACCAGTGGATATGCAGCCCAAGATTGGTGTGTTTTGGGTTTTGGCTCCAAGGCAGGCCTTTTCTTTATTTTCACTTCCCCAGTACAGTCCTCTGGTTTTACACACATCACTAGAGAGTTGGGCACCCCTCTTTAGTGTGTAATGGCTCAGAACCACTGGGGTTGATGGAAGAAACATCTTCACATCAATACTTTAAACATTAGGCCTTTGTATCAGTGGAGCTCAGATGGTGAGGTGAGCATCCCTAAAGAGGTTCAGGCTTGCTTCAGAGGAGGCCCAAAGAGTTTGTAAGTGCTGTGCATATAAAACAGCAACTATTCAGTATTCATCTTATTTGGGGCCAGCTAAATGCAGAATGATAATAGTAAATGAAGACATTTGTTACAAATCATTAATAAAATAATGAAGTACTAAGCTTACTGTTGATTATTTCAAGCATGCATGCATGCATTTGTGTGGGCTTTTGTGTGCTTTGTGTTTGCAGCTGGTCTTCAGTACAAGGCAACATGGACTTTTTTATATGGAGAGGCCCAAAGCACATTTTGATACCTAGTGAAGAGTCTTACACTTTTCTAGGCATAGGGAGTCTCACTTTATATTTCCTAGAATAATTTCTAAAGCCAGAGCCTCTGCTCATCAACTCTGACAGTCCAGAGATAGTACGTACTTGAAAATATGGAGGGGGGACCTGCTCCTATCCCTTGACTTAATGATGTGACTTCCCAACATGTGAGTGGCTACCTCTTAGTGTGTGTTAAAGTGTGTACACAAGGTTATCTGTACCCAAGCCACCTTGTTGTATTCGCATGCCTCTACCAGGCACTAAAATTTAACTTCTGCTCAGTGGTGTCCTTTAGGAAGGTTGTACTTCAGGGAATTCTGCAGTGAAGTATACTTTGTACATTTTGGGCTCCATTTGCTTCTTATCAGATTTGGGAAGCATTACTTGGAATTTTTCCAAAGTGCTTCACCCACTACTAAAGGTCTTGCAAAAGTTCATCTGATTATGTTAAGTGGACACTTATATGTGCTTTAACAAAGAGAAAGCTTGAGTTGCTTTAATAGACTGACAGCAAATGTGGGAAATCTAGAATTTTGATGATAATGGAATTTAAGAAATCACTGGACAAACATAGTTTCAATAAAGGAGGACTAATTTGGAAAACATGTCTGCAGATCATGTATCATCATCCGTATAGCAGCATTACATAGATTTATTAATCAAAGCAGCTTTTTAAATCAGTGTAGGTGTTTGTACATTTTAGATAATTCAGAGGTTAGCTCTGTAGAAGACATTTACCTGCTTAAACTGCAAACAAGTTATCACTATTTATCATATTAAAGAAAACATATTTCTGTTCTAGAGACAACAGGTGATCCTTACAGAACAGTGGGCAAAACTACACAAGAACATTCATTTTTCTGTTATGCATCCGGGTTGGGCTGATACTCCAGGTAATTTGCGTTTTGTCTTATTCAGTTCTGTTTCTCTAGCTGTTGGATATGGATTTTTTTTTTATTTATTTTAAATGTTTCGATTATGAAAGGATAAAACATCCAGCCCAAAACTGTACAAACTATTTGCACAAATGCCTTTACACTAGCCTTGCACTTGACAGTCACAGTTTTACTTAAAAATGCACTTGGGAGTATATTATGCACCCTACACATACTGAACTGCATAACGTAACATGATCTATGTGATTGTTTTTAAATGTTAAATGGACAGAAAACTACCTTACTTAATTGATGGTTGTTTAAGGTAGTTTGTGATTCCGAACAAATTTCACAGTGAAACAACAAAAAGGAATTTCAACTAGTCATAAGGATCAAACCACCCTATCTTTTTCATATCCCTTACCTCTGTCGGCTTTCAACTGTGCATTTCTTTAGGTGGAATGCAGGGCCATAGGCCCAAACAAGGCAGAGGTATACAGTTCTAATTTCTAAGTAAGCCTTAACATTCTCATTATAAGGACAAAACCAGAGTAACAGCTGTCTCAGCAAGAGGGTTTCTAAAGTGGGTTATAGGTGACCCTACCTTCTTACTCACCCCATATGTTTGTTCTTAAAATTCCAGTGGGATACAGTTCTAATTTCTAAGTAAGCCTTAACATTCTCATTGTAAGAAGGACAAAACCTGAGTAACTGCTGTCTCATGGTTTCTGAATGGGTTATAGGTGACCCTACCTTCTTACTCACCCCATATGTTTGTTCTTAATATTCCGTTTCCCGGATTTGTTTATACCTCCCATGATTTCATATAAGCATACCAGCACATGAGGTAGAGGGGTTGCATGTTTTCCAACAGCCCTTGGCTATTGCTTTGCATTTAAATTGCTCACCTCTTCTATCAATTTTTCAAAGAAAGTGCTCATAGTAGAAACAGAATGAAGAGAAAGGTACCAGACAGGTGGCGCAGAGGCAGGTGTGCTGCTTGTGACTCGTGTTTGGTTCAGGAATGGGCTTGGATTGCTGGTCGGGTCATCAAGGAGTATAGAATGAAGAAGCCAATGGGTAGCTCTTATATCATGGATGGGGAAGGTGGAATTCGGGGAGAAACTGCTGTCTGTATCGTCCATGGTGGAGAACAGGAGTGTTGCAGGTGTTCTACTTAACTGAGAGTGACAGGATGTCATAACATTATAACCACATTTTTGCACATGCCACTCCTCTAAGGTAGGGATTCTGACCATCTTCATGCACATGAAAGCGTCTGGTGCCTGAACCCTTATTTTCTCATAGGATTCCTCACTCCATGGGCCTTACTAATGTGCACTGCAAAGATGACTCTCCAGGTAGACAGGGGGCTCACCTGGCAGTAGAGTGATGTTAGGGGTAGCCTGATATGGAGCAGGTGGAGGACCCAAGGTGTGTGGATACAGTAACTGGGGGAATAGGTGGAGGAGTAAATGGGCCAGATAGGAACATATATCAAGAAAAATAAAAAAAAGAGAAAGGTGTAATCTAATCATACCTACCAAATTACTATGTGGACACCTGACTGCATGTAGGCTCATCAGTGGTTCTTCTGAAAATTTTTGTACAATGTTCCCAGCTGTCTTGGCTGCCAGAGATTTAGTAGTATGACTCAGAAACTGCCAGTCAAAACATGAGGCTTGCACTACTCTATCCCGTGTAAATTAGAAATCTAATAAAGGATCCAAAAGGGAGCAGCACTTGAAAATTCGAGTGTTTTGGAGGGTCACTTGTCCAGAGACACCTAACACTGGACAGACAGGAAAAAGGTGAGGGAATAGCCTAGACCTGTCCCATCTTCTTCTCCTGCTGCAGTCTTTCTTCTTTCATTTGGTGCATTGTGCTCCAGACACAGGTAAACCTCTAGGGCTACATATTCATAGTCACAAGATCAATGTGTGAGTTACAGTAAAAAAGTGTCTGTGGCTCTGTCCTTGGTAGAGTATCTCAGAAATGCACACCGTGTCCTCCTCTTACCTTTGCCCCTTGAAGGGAAGGTGCATGTAAGAATAGACCATTAGGTGCATGGATCTTCTGAGCATGGCATAGGGTCTGTGTCCAATACTTTGGGGTTTTCTCCATATCCTGTTAATCATGTAATGTTCAAAGATATGTCAAATGCAAGAACTTCATTTGGATCAGGCTCTTGATCCTTGATTGCTTCCACCAACCATTACATTTGCAAAGTTTTGAAAACTTAGTGGAACGTGACGGTGTGAATGTGTCTTGGTAACCTGCAATAAGCTGTATACACAGATGTGATATAAACCAGTCTTATCAAATACTGGATGCTTGTCACTCCATCCTGTATGCTAGGTGTCACTCCTGGTCCAGCTTCCCAGTTTTAGTTGCTTGCTATAGCAAATCTATTTACTGCTAACTGCATGTCAGTCGGCAAACACTCTGTGAAGAACTTTTTGGTTCCCCCCTTCTGATTTCCTTTTGGCTTCTGAATGTAAGACATTAAACTGTGTGATTGTAGCATTGAGTTCTGCTATAAAGAAACCCTTTCAGAGGACCTGTCCTTCAGGTGAAAATTGACAATAGAGATTGCCACATAGTTGGGCCCATTATATCTTGCCCTTCCAGTAGGAAGCATTCCAAAGCTTTCATGGTCATCCCTCCTTTAAAAAGCCAGTGCTTTAAGGTACCACCAAAAAGTCTGATTCAGAACGGTCATTGAGCTTGTACACAGATAATAATTAAAGGGCAAATGTAGATTTTCTTTTTCGTACAGAAACTGCAGGAAAAACCAAGCCAAGCTAAAGTTTTCACTGTGTGATCATTTAAATCTCCTGTAGTGGAGACCTATGGGATATATGGAAATAAACCCTTAAGGACATCAAGTGTTTCAGCTACATGGCTTCAGAATGTCCATGACTTTTTTTACTTTTAAGTTTTTATGGTTTAATTGAGGCCAGTAAAGCCAAACACTGGGGTGGTGGTATTCCTCTCAAAAGGGACCCATTCCACTAGGACACTGTGTTTGAAAAGAGCCAGAGCTGTTTTTGCTTTATTTTTAGAGACAAAGTGACCACAATGACACATTTTATTTGTTTTATTACCACAATTTCATAGCCTCCCTAATGTAAATGTCTGTTTTCATTTACATTTTACAATAAACATGCACGTTTTACATTTTTCTCACATGGAACAATTGTGTAACATATAAAATCTTAAATATGTTTTGCTTTTATAACAAGGAACAGAATATTGTTTTTTTTATCTCAGAAAGTGATATTTTCCAGTATAACTCTATCTATTACAAAAATAAAAGGGGAGAAAACATTACTGGAAATCGTTGCTCAACACTTAAAAAGTCATTGAGATCTGTTTTGTTACCTCTTGACCTCCTTAACCACCATTAACTGAATACCTAGTTTTGCTGTATAAAAATTTTATTAGACAATGTCAAACAGTTTCTGAGCTCTAACACTGTATTTGTAGTTTACATCAGTAGGCCTCCTTGGCAGTTTGAATGTACTTTATTACCAAGTTGTGTTATACTCATTTTCAGTTAGGTATGATTGTACAGTTTGTGTTTGGATGTGAGAATTCAGCCAGTATCCAGAATTTGTATTTATTGTATTGTCATTACATCTGAAGTAAGTAAATAAATAAATATTGTTAACAGTCGTAAGTGAATTGACTCATGGCCTCTTATACAAAGGTAACAAAGACAATACTTCAGAGGAGTTTTGATACCATGATGGAGCATTATACCTGGTCTCCACTGGTGGGGATGGGGGGGGGGTCTGTATGACTTCTTCTCTAAAGTAAGGGTGAAATTAATAAAGAACATATGTGTTAAAAGTTCTTATTATATCATAAGCAAAATTCATAAATATTTTCCTTGGGCAAGGCAAAGTTTCCTGTTAACGGCAGTGTAAATCATGATAAGCAGTGGAATTCTTGGAGGCAGAATGGCATTCTTCAGTGTATTGTAGCTAAGTGTCTTATTAGAATTTCCTCATTTTTTTATTATGAAATCCCTTAGCGAAGCTGATGTTTGGCCTTTTTTTAGTTAGCATATCAGTGTTTCATAGGACTTCTGCTGTCACAGTCTGACATTATGCCTGGTTTCTACTGGGGGTTAGTTGACTTCTCAAAAGGCGCAGGAAAAGCAGTGTCTGGAATATATGGGCACTAAGTTGTTATTAAAATTAAGCAAAATACGTATTTCACCAGGCAGTGAAAAATTTGTGTTGCTGGATATAGGATGAGACTTAAACTGCATTTACTCACAAAGGCAGTGTGATACCATCTACATCAGGAGAGAGATGCAGTGAAATCCTTAGGGGTAGAATGGCATACTTGAATGTGTTTTGCATCCATGCATCTCATTACAATTGTTTCATTTTATATCATGAAGTGTCACTAGGGAACTGCCATATGGCTATCATATCAGTGCCTCAGAGGATTTTGTTGTCGCAGGTTAGCATTATACTGGTATCAAACAAGGTGCTATGTGACCTTTGCTCAAAAGGATGGGTGGAAGTAGTCATTTAGAATATATGTGCAGTATGTTCTCATTACAACGGAACCAAACAATCCCAAATATTTCACTAAGCAAGGCAACATTCATATTACTGCATATAGGAGAAGATCTAAACTCCATATACTGAGAAAGGCAGTGTGCTGCCATATAAATCAGGATTGAGATGCAGTGACATCTTTGAGGATATAATGGAATTCTTGAGTATGTGTTGCACCCAAGTATCTTCTTAAAATTCTGTTTTTTTATTATGAACTTCCTTAAGACAGCTATCATATGACCTGTTATATACAGCTAATAATATGCATTTCATGGAACTTTTATTGTCACAGACTGGCATTGCATGTGGGTTCCACTAAAGGGTTGTTTAACCTCTATTCAAAAGACAGTGTAAAACTAATGTCCAAAACATATATGCACTAAGTTCGAGTACATCAGAAGTAAAACTGTATGTATTTAGAACATGGTATGGTTACAATGCCAGGCTTTCATGCAGCTAAAGTGGTTGGGTCATATTCATCAACTGCACTAAATTCTCAAGGATAAAATAACAATCTCAGAAGAATTTTCGTGATGAATATGCTGTTGTTACTCTGTGAAAGTTTCATAATGAAATTTCAAATGGATGTTAAGATATAACCCTTTTATACATAGATTCCATCAGCATTGATTCAAAGGAACTACATTGCCACAGCTGACATTTTGCATTATAATCCTTTTCATTTTGTGTTGAACTCCCACTCAGTATGAAGAATACACTAATGATCTAGAATACTTTACAGATTTGTCATTGTATTGGAAGTAAAAAAAATCCATTATACCAGAAAAAGCAATACTACAATAGCATAAACTTTCCATTAGATTTTATTTTATTTCCTTCTTCATTTTATTTTTCTTCACTGTCTCTCTGTTTAGAAATATTGTATTTTTCATGCAAAGCATTATTACAATCTCAACAATTGCTTTATATTCAGCTTCTACTTATTATATGTAACAGCTGTCAGATTCACTGCATGTATGTTGCAGCAACATTTCTTTACTTTTTTGTGGTCTGGGCTGAAATTACAAAAGGTTCTGTGGGATCAAAACAGAATAAAATAAACATATAATCAATCCTTTCTATTTCATCAGATAATCCTATACATTTCACCAGATTTTTTTTTTCATTTGCAACATGCCATGGTCAAAATACCATAGTCTGAAACAGCTAAAGAAATGGGATCAAATTCAGTACTGTGCTGCACTGAAATTCTTAAGGGTAGACTTCTGAGGACTTTGCTTATACCTGAACATCCTGTCATTGCTGTCTTAAGTTTCATAATAAAACCTCAAAGTGAAATGTGATATGGCCTTTTATACACAGGCTCCAGCACAGGTGTCCATATTCCTTCATTGTTGTAATCTGCAGTCCTGCTTTATTCTTTGTTTCTGTTGTGTTGAATGTCTTCTTAGTATAAATAATACAATAATAGCCTAGAGTACATGTTTACTGACTTTTCATTTCTTCAGAAGTAAAATTTCTGCTTATTCTGTTGCATGGGAAAGGTTTATGTCAGTGGATTTAAGACCCTCTCCCAAAATGAACTTATGTGCAGTAATGTGTTTTTGTGTGTGTGTGTGTGTGTGTGTGTGTGTGTGTGTATATATATATATATATATATATATATATATATATATATATATATATATATATGTATGTATATATGGGTCTACATTGACCCATCAAAATTACATTTCAATGAAATGTAAACAGGCAAACTCTTTTTCAAGAAAGTGTATTTTTTCGAAAATGCACTTTCATGAAAGACAAACCAAAAAAAAAGCACAGCACTAACCATGTTTATGCAGGGGGGCAAGCTCCTGCTACTTTTGTATTCTCACTCCAAGATTGCACTACAGTGGGGAAAAGGGAATATTCCCTTATACCAGCTGTGCCTCGATCTAAGCAACCGTCCCTATTGCTGTTCGCTTAGTTGCCTTTTCGCAAAAGTGCATTTTTGAAAAAAAGCACTTTAGCGAAAATGAGTTTGCTTGATTACATTTCGTTGAAACTAATTTCTATGGGTCGAGGTAGACCCATATATATATATATATATATATATATATATATATATATATATATATATATATGTGTGTGTGTGTGTGTATGTGTATGTATGTATGTATATTTGTTAACTATGTAGGTTGGCTGATAAGCGGATCTTTTTCAGGCACTAGCTGGACTTTTTCTAGAGCATCAGTCAGTTCAGTAAAGAGTACAAAAATGTCATAATTTTATTGCAAACAGACCTCTAACAGGGGAAAGCTGTAAGACAAACAACAACTAGTAATAGTTGCAAAGTATGTAACAGAGGTTACGGGTTTTATAGAGTCATAAAAACATTCAACAGTATTTATAGAAAAAAAGTACATTTAATCCCTCTTTTTACACCCTTTGGGTCATATGTTTGAGCAAAAATGTTCGAGAGACATCTATAAGTATAATTCTAAATGTAGACATTCTAGGTTTAATAACCTAACAGAAGAGGAAAAAGGTATCTGAGAACAGCTTACAATTGACAATTCTGTGTGAGTTATGAAACTGAACAAAGGTGGGGGAATTGTCCTCATGGATGCTTACCAGTTCTCTAGTAAAATGTTTGATATGTTGTTTGACTCAAACAAATATTTGCCTGTATCACAGAATACTATTCAAATTAGTTATAAGGGCAGTGATTTATTTTTGCAGGATTTAATTTCACCGAGAGTTATTTCTCCTTCTGAATACAAATTTCTAGTATGTGAAAAACCTTTCACCCCTATGACTTTTGGAATTCCAAAGATCCACAAAAATATTCAGAACTCACCTTGGAGACCAATTGTTGCTGCCCAGGGTTTGAAAACATATCCCCTGGCAGCTTACATTGATCGAAAACTGAAAAATGTTATAAAAAAATGTTCCGTTCCATTTGATAAAAGATTCTTGTTTTTTTTCCTGAGTAAGTTGAAACAAGACCTATATCGTCAAGATATCATTCCCATGACTATTGATATTACAGATTTATTCTCTGTTATCCCACCCCAGATTGGTTTGCAGTACTTCTGTGATATTGTATCATCCCTTGACTTTTTAAACAACATAGAGGTTCATTTAATTACTGAATTAATGGAAATGGTACTAAGTACCAATTTTTTATACTTCAAAAGAGCGCATTTTAAACAAGGTAAGGGAGTGTCTGGGGGGGGGCATTTTTGCCCCAACTTCTGAAAAATGAGTTATGCTCTCTTGGGAGAATAAATTTGTACTTAATTTGAGATCTGATGTCATCTAGTCACCATTCCTCACGTTAGGGTCTTGGATCCGATATCGGATCCGAGCCGGCATACTCAGAACACAGCTTAGCTCAAGCGCCTCCCCTCCCATAATGCTCTGCTGCCCTACACTCCCTCAGATCTTGTTTGCTGCTCAGTCAGTCAGACGCAGATTGCTCAGCTCCTCTTAGTGTAAGTGTTTCTTTGAAAGGTTTCTTAATTTTCTTGTATTTTTTCTGGGTGTAGTGTTACTAGGTAGTTTTCCTTTCTCAGATATCCCCTCCCAGTCAATTCTTATCCTTTCTTCTTAGCTCTTTCTCGGGATTTGTGTTTTGGCCTAGTTTCTGTGGTGTGTAAGTAGTTGGTTAGATTTAGGTTGTGTGTGAGTGTTTCGGACGGCTTTATCAGGTTTTTCGAACTTTGGCTTGTTTTTTGACTTTGTTCTTTGTTTCCTGGTTCGGTTATGTCGGGTAAACCTTTGGGTTTTAAAAGGTGCTCCTTTTGTGGGCGGAAAATGCCTATTTCTGACTCACACGAGGAGTGCCTTTACTGTCTCGGCAGTGACCACCTCGAGGTGGAATGCGGCATTTGTGCCGCTTTCAACAAGAGGGCTTTGGTCAACTGTCGTAACAAACTCCTTATTAAAGGTTTGGTCAAAGGAGACCCATTGGTCACTGATTCCCTGACCAAGGTGGGCTCTTCTGGGTCTAAAAACAAGCTTTCCATTGAGGAGGCCCCGACCAAGTGTCCCAGGCTGTCGGATCCTAGGTCTTCGGATCCAGCTTCAGCCAGGGCAGTTTCAGATCTGAGATCTTTGGGTCCCAGATTGTCCAGGGAGTCCACTCCTGGATCCAAGGGTTCAGACCCGAGGCCCTCAGATCCAGTACCTATGGCATCCTCTCCCAGATCCAAGGATCTTGGCTACAGACCTTCGGATCCAAGGGTAGGTGCCGTACCTACGGATCTGACCCTTTCGGATCTGAGGGATTTGAGAAGTATTATTTCGGATCCTTTGTTGAGTTCGGTTCCGATTCGGTTGGATTCGAGAGTCGTGCCAGATCCGATTGTAGTGGCCTTCTAAGCTGGTTCTGTCTTCTCCGGGTAGGTGTCATTCTAGGGAACACAAGACACGACACTCGGGCTCCAGGCGCGACTCTCCCAATAGGTCCTCCTCCCAATCTTCCAGGAGTGCCCTCCCTGTGGATATGGACAGGATGATGCGGACCTTTTTGAAAGTTCAGATGGATTTGGGGCTTATGGCTTCTCTGACCCACAGGTCGGGAATCCAGTCTCCCACTCCCCCTTCGATCGCTCCTCATCTGACCAGTGGCTTGGATTCTCAGGGACTGTTGAGCAGATTGGAGGCTAGGGGAGCTCTAGGGCCCAGTTTGGATCCTTCCCAGACGGTATTGGTGGCTGGTACTGTTTCTGTTCCCCCAGAACAGACCATCTGGCCGGTTGGGCCTGTCGAGCTGGGGTCTGTGGGGTTGGATTCAGGCCCAGGCTTTTTGGACTGGTCTCTTTCTCTAGACACCTTGGCCTTTGACAGTTACAGTCTGGTGCCGTCCGGTGGAGTGGCGGGACTGTGGGGGTCCACCTTCTCTTACACCAGGGTTTTATCGGCGGAAGATGGGGATGGAATCTGTTCTAGTCCTTCCGTTTTCCGAGCTGCCAAAAGATCTTTCTCTGCTATCAGAGCTGCCTGTCCAGTGCACGGTCATCCTACCCAGCCCCAGTTTCTGAGCGGCTTGTCTCATCCTGCGTCCAGTCAGCCCATCCGACTTAGCCTCCAGGCGGATGTCCCCCTCACAGGGGCCCCCTCCTCTTCTGTGTCTTCCCCGCCACCCCCGCTGGAGGAAGCTCCCAGGAAGAGGACTTGTAAGAGGAGACATCTTGACTCCCCTATGAAGTTCCTTACCGAGGATATGGATGCTGATGAGGGGGATGGGTCCTCAAAATCTCCGCCGGAGGATGTCTCCTTTGTAGACCTACTCGAGATCCTCAAGGCTAAAGGCGGTTGGTCTACCCAAAGCCCATCCTCGCAGAAAGCTGTATTTCTGGAGGCATTCGGTACTGGGCCTTCTACCTCCTGGGTGTCCCCCCTGCTGATCCTCTCATTGATCTTGTGGCCAGCAGGGCTTGGAAGGAGCCTGATACTGTGGAGCCAGTGCCCAAGAAAGCGGACAAGTTTCTGAACCCTCCATCAGATGGAACCTTTTGGTCCAAAGCGGTCCCAGTTGATGCTATTGTGGTGGCCGCTGCCACCAAAAAGGAATTGGCAGAGCAGAGTTCTTCTGTCCATCTGCCCAATCGTGAATCGATGGCTATGGACAGATTTGAAAAGCGGGTGTTTGCCTCGGCTGCTTTTAGCCTGCTAGCATTAAATTATCTTGTGCATTTCACCCCTCTCCAGAGGGATTTGATAAAGGAACTATCTACTTCCCTCTCTGGGTCCATGTCTTAGGAAGAATTCAAGGCAGTTTCTCCAAAGCTGTCAACCCTTCATTCAGTTGCAAATTCGTCCATGAGGCTAATTTCCAATGCTGTGGAAGGGTCCTAACGGGTGGCGGGCTCAGGTATCACAATTAGGCATCATGCCTGGCTCCGTTTGAGAGGCCTTCAAGACATCTTTTGTTAACGCCCTCTTTGATGGTTCCACTCTCTTTAGTCCCTCTGTGAAAGAGATTTTGACCCACAGCGAACAGAAAGGAAAGACCTTGTTGGCCATTGGGATCAGGTTTTCTGCCATTCAGAGGTCCTTTTCCAAGACCCAGAAGGGGAGTAAGAAAATGCAGTTCAGGAAAGCATAGTCTCCCTTTCAAGATGTTCAGGAGTACTCCTCTTCCAGGGGACAGGGAAGAGGTTTCAATGGTAGACGTTGCCCCAGGGGCAGAGGAGGCCCACAAAACCAAGGTTCCAGGGTGCCCTTCTCTGAGAAAACTTTGCAGCGTCCCTGAGGCGTTGCTCGACTGTCCTTCCCTGGAGGCAGTCGGGGGTTGGTTATCGCTGCACCTGCTAGCCCGGGCAAGTGTTTCAAACTCTCAGTGGGTGCCATCAATTATATCCAGGGGTTATTGCATTCCCTTTTTGGAAATTCACCCAAAAATTCAGTCATCTTCCAGATGTGCCACCCAGTCAGGAAGAGGCAGCCCAACAGGAGTTTGTAAGCCTTCTTCAAAAAAAAAGCCATCCAACAAGTCCCTGCAGGACAGAGAAGATCCTGAACTTATTCCCGCTTCTTTTTAGTTCCAAAGAAAACGGGACCTACAACCTATTTTGGATCTCAGTCACATGAACTAGTTTGTGCAGAAGTTGAAGTTTCGGATGGTCACTGTGCAGTCGATTGTGCTTCTCTTGCACAGCAATGACTGGATGTGCTCAGTGGACCACCAAGACCCGTACTACCATATAAAAATGAATCGACAGTCGAGGAGATTTCTCCGCTTCCGCTTGGGAATCGATCATTTTCAGTTCTGGGCCCTGCCCTTTGGTCTCACCTCACCCCTCTGGGTGTTCACCAAATGCAAAGCAGTGGTAGCAATTCATCTCCGGCTGCAGGGAATCCAAGTTTTTCCCTGTTTGGACGATTGGCTCCTGATGGCCCCCACAAGTCATCAACTACTGGACAGTATTCACATCGTTTCATTCTCCCTGTTTCATCTGCTGGGTATTACAGTGAACATAGCAAAATCCTCTTTGATTCCAACCCAGAAGGTGGAATTCATAAGCACTCTGCTGGATACCACCTCTCAGGTCGCAGCCTTACCTCCTCGACGGGTGTCGCTTATTCGCGACCAAGTTCGGACCTTGCTGGAGCTAACCTGTTCTCCGACCTCATTCTCAGGACTCTGGGATCAATGGCAGCCACCGTTTATTTGGTTCCGATGGATTGGTATGATATGAGAGTCCTTCAGTGTGAACCCTTGCAGTTCAGTGGTCAGTGTTGCTGTATCCCCTATCCTTTCCCATTCGGCTTACCCCAGTGTGTCACAAGCATCTTTCATGGTGGATTCATTCACCAGATCTTCTAGCAGGCTGGCCTTTCTTTCCTCCAACTGCTGTGGCAACAGTCACCTTGGACGCTTCACTCCTGGGGTGGGGGGGGGCGCATTTCCAGGGACAGACGATCCAAGGGACATGGACGCCTTCAGAGACCAAATTGCACATCAACATTCTGGAGATGAGGGCAGTCCTTTTATCATTGCAGACCTTTCAAAACTGCCTTCCTCAGGGAACGATTGTGGTTCTATCAGACAACATGGTTGTTGTGTTATATATAGACAAGCAATGGGGCACACGTTCTTATCTGCTGTGTCGCAAGGCCATGAGGATCTGGGAGTGGGTGATGGCCACTGGGCGCTTTCTCATTGCAATGCACATTTCCAGAGCATCCAACGTGTTGGCAGACAAATTGAGCAGGGCTATATTGACTCCTCACGAGTGGTCCCTAAATCCAGTGGTGGCTCAACAGATCTTCCGTCGGTAGGGTTATCCAAGCTGTGATCTGTTTGCATCTCCTCTGAACCACAAATGCAACAACTTCTTTGCATTGATCTCCCCAGAGGGGAAATCCCCCAGGGACGCACTCACCCACAATTGACCTCCGGGTCTCCTGTATGCCTTTCCTCTGTTGCCTCTAATTCCCAGAGTACTTCAGAAAGCCAGACACCTCAAGAGTCGACTGATTCTTATTGCCCCCTTTTGGCCTCGGCAGGTGTGGTTCCCCCTCCTACGGTCTCATTTGAGGCATCCACCCTGGGTGCTCGATCCAATTCTGGATCTGCTATCTCATCCTTCTCTCCTACCGCTCCCGAACCTTCAGACCCTATGTCTGACAGTGTGGTGTGTCCACTTCCAGTAATTTTGATTAAGTCCAGGCTAGCTTCACCCGTAAAGGAGATTATTCTTGCTTCCCAGAGGTCCTCTACTAGGAAAGTTTATTCCAGTAAATGGAAGAGGTTTTCGGTTTGGGTGAAGAATAAGAATTTAGACCCCTTCTCTACCCCTATTCCCAAAATACTTCTCTTTTTGACCTCTCTCTTTAAGGAAGGAGCTAGTTTTTCTACTATGAAGGTACAGTTGGCAGCGATTTCGAATTTTCGCCTTGGTGGTGATTCTGCCTTTTCTGCCTGCCTCTGTAAGGCCATTTTAAAAGGTTTTTTTCTATTACGGCCTCCTGTAAAAACCCCTTCTCCCCCATGGGATTTGACTTTGGTCCTGCAGGCTTTAACAAAACCACCCTTTGAAACAGCGGCTTCATGTGATATTACATTTCTTTCCTGGAAGACTGCCTTTTTAGTGGTAATAACTTCGGCAAAGAGGGTTTTGGAGTTGCATGCTCTTACTATCAGACCGCCCTACGTAATTTTCCACAAGGACAGGGTGTCTCTAAAACCAAATCCATCCTTCATGCCTAAAGTGGTCTTACCAGCGAATCTCAATCAATGTATTCATCTACCAGTATTTTTTCCTAACTATTCCAATAAAGGGAAATATATTCTGCACACATTGGACGTTCATCGTCAACTTTTATTTTATTTACAAAGAACACGAGAATTTAGGCGTTCAGACCAACTATTTGTCACCTTCTCTTTGAATAGAAAGGGCAGGGGTATTTCGAAAGTCACAGGTTTCCCATTGGATTTTGCAGTGTATTTCCTTCATTTATTCTTCACAAGGTATTAACTTAGCTACACCAGTGAGGGCTTATTCTACCAGGGCAGTCTCTACTTCCACTGCCTTTGCAGATTGTCAATCTTTAGATGACATTTGTGCAGCAGCAATGTGGCCTTCTCCCCACACTTTTATTTCCTACTATAAGTTGGATTTGATTTCCAGAGGAAGGGCTTCATTTGGCTCCATTGTTCTTCGGCATGTCCTTCCTTGAGACCTCCCAGAATTTAGGTAGCTGGGGACTCGGACCCTAACGTGAGGAATGGTGACTAGATAACATCAGATTTATAGTTATGTTCTTACCATAACTTGGCATCTGTGTTATCTGTAGTCACCATTCATCACGATCCCACCCTCCAGCCCTCTTCCTGGAAGATTGGTTGGATTTGGAGGTTCCGTTTTGTTTAAATGCTTTTGTCTGTCTTCCTTCCTTATGCAAACTCGATCTGAGGGAGTGTAGGGCAGCAGAGCATTATGCGAGGGGAGGAGCTTGTGTTAAGCTGTGTTCTGAGTATGCTGACTCAGATCTGATATCGGATCCAAGACCCTTACGTGATGAATGGTGACTACAGATAACACAGATGCAAAGTTATGGTAAGTACATAACTATAATTTTCAGGACTATTGGAATTTATATGTCCGCTTTATAGATTACATCTTTATTTTATGGAAGGGTTCTCCAGAAGTTTTAAATGAATTTATGAATCATTTAAATTCTACCTCAGAATTTTTTAAATTTACTTCTCAAAGTTCCCTGATAATATTAATTATTTGAATGTTTTAATGCCAGTCATAGAGGATTTACTTCCAATATATGCAGAAAGTCTACATTGTCAAATTCATAAAAACTTAAGAACCTTTTGCTATTTTGGAAGGAACATAGATGCTAGGCTATTCTTGGTGTTTTGGTCAGTCTTTTATTCATTTAAATCACATTTTGAGTGTGTTTGTTCATTGTAAAGTTTTCAGTAGAACTTCCTCAGAAAATAACATAAAGTGAACCTAGGCTCATTATTTAACTGGTGTGTTGAGCGGGGGATGGGTTAAAGAGTTCCCTAATCCTTTTAAGGACACTGAAAATGCTCAGATTTTCATTTAGTCCTGGGGGTTTGTCAGCTTGCAATTGTATCTGCCATTTTAACTCTTCAACTGACAGTAAGTTGTCTGTGTTCCAAAGTGGGGGTCGGTGATCCCTAGGGGAATCTGTGACTTTTTCAGTTGCTGCAAATTGGAATCCAGAGAACTGGGAGCAGGTCCTCCTATGCCTGGTTAGTGCATTGTAAGGGTCTCGCTTCCTGATGGCTTCCAGAGGTTCTTTTATCCAGACCCGAAATAGTCTTGTGGTTTTTCCAATGTAGTATGTTTCACCCCCAACATGGTTTACATTGCAGTATGCTCTGTAGTACTTGAGAGATTTAGGGGATGCTGCTTAAGTTACAGGCAGAATAATAGCAAGCCTGAATGGATTTGGGATGATGCTAGATGTTAGTGGCAAATTGAAAATAAAAGTAAGTTGTTTATACATTTTTGTGAGGCCATTATAAGGAAGGCTAGGTGAAGTGTGCTGAAATTAACATTTTTCTTTTTGTCTGTTTGTTTATAGTAGGTTTTAGTGTTTGACTGAAATTTCTCTATAGTGGAATGCTAGATAGTGGCTTCCTTACAAAAAAAAAAAACTCTTGTAGATTATGAAGAATGACTTTTGGAGGAGGTATGTTGGTTATGTTATTAACAATGGAGTGTATGGAAGACAGCAGCAAGCGTTTATAAGTCATGGCTAAATTTGTATCTGTGTGCTAAGTAGTAGGTGTTTATTAATGATATGACCAGAAAGTTCATTGATCTTGTGCCAGAAGTGCCTAAGGCTTGTGGTTAGAGCTTCTTGGTTATTCTTTTATGTTTTGCCTAGTCAGTGTTTATTGCCAATCTGCACACCTTTCTGTGGTTGAAGAAGGTTTGATGTAGTTGTTGATTGGTCTGATTAGCTTTCCAGTGTTCCAGACATTGTCTCTTTGTTTCATTAATTGCTTTAGATCTGTTGTCAGCCATGGGCAGCATTGCCTCTTAAGTCTCCTTAATGTTACAGGAATTACATAGATTGGAATTAGCATCAGCTAATTACTGAAGTAGGCAACAGCTGAAGTAGGATCTATTTGTATAAAAGAGGCCAGTCTATTGTGAAATAGATTGAGGAGATCCGCTTCCCAAATTTGGAAACTGACCTACCTATAACTATTTGTAGTGGTAATCTGTATGTTTTAAGAGACCAGATGAAGATAACCAAGCAGTGATCACTGTAAGACATTAATAGGTTTGCACATAAGTCTTGTACAACTTATTATGAGATATAATAATGAATGCTTGTTTTAGATGGGGTTAGAGCTTGTTAGGTCTCTTATACATCACTGTAACCCTTTCTGATTGAGACACCATGACATTTGTGTTCTTCCTTGACATTCACATTGAAATCTCGTAGTACAGTTGTCCTTTCTGCAATGTCATTAGGGAATATCTCATTTATTGTGTCTTCTGAATTTCTGACTGAGGAGGGTGCCGGTATATACACTGTATACAGGTTTAGTTGCATGTGTCCACATATAATTATCTTGTTTTTAATCTTACTCCCCCTCCTGTCCTTTTACTTGGCCTGAGATCAACATGCATTGAGCAGTTTGATCTGCTGTAGATTAAAGGCCAGAATTAATTATTTTGCAAAGGCTTTGTTACTTCTAGAATGTGTAGTTTCTTGTTTAATACTCATGTTTCTAGAGCTGGCCATTTTTTTGTTTCCACTGTTGATGTTTAACGGTGGGGGGGGGGGTTAAATTGTTTGTATGAGACTAAGAGCTATATTTTCATTAAAATTAATTGGAGCAGTGAGGACTTCAATTTGAAACATATTTTGGTTGATAGATGTGGGGGTCTGAGGTTTGATGCATGTTCCCCTACAGTTATTATTAATAGGAATTTTAGATAAACCACTATGCATTGCATGAAGATGAATATGCTTCTGTTTGTGTATACATAAACACACCAGCTAAATGCATTTTATGGCATGAGTCATGGCATACAGTTAAGAGAAATTTGCTATAATATTTCATTTGGTTGCAGATATATGAATCTGTATTGAAATCTGTTTGGTTTTATTCTTGATTGGGATCGGAGTTATGAGCAGCCAGCCAGACAGCAGTTTTTTGGTCTTACCATCGGGATTCACGCTCCATGATATGCCCAGTGGTTCTGTGGTTTTGGACAAAGAAGGAAATGTGAGCAAGACTAAGACGAGTTCTAATAATAAGCCGGCTTATAAGACTAATTTGAGTAGTTCGCAAACTGTGTTCTGTACTTTTAGAGATGAGTTGCTTTGTGGTTGTTTGGCTGCTCTTGCTAACCCTTTTGAGGACAGTGCACAAATTCTTGGAACTTTGGAAAACAATAGGCAAGTCAATTTAAGTCTTACCGACCGCTTTGTGACATTAGAAAAGAATATAGTCAAACTTAAAAGGTTGCAGTGGGATGTGTTTTTTGAAAGCAGCATTGCAGCCAATAGAGTGCCAAAGGGCGTAAGAATTAACAAAACGCCAGTAGGAAATGACTTGTCAAATGAGCTCATAGAAAAATGGGTTCAGTTGAACCAAAAGACAGGCATTGAGTATATGATTATGCTGGATGATTACAACAAGCAAAAGATATATGAGTTGAATGAGACAATAAAAGAGCAATATTTTGCACTTAAAAACGATTCCACGAAAGAGAATTTTGAAACAAAGACTTGTCTTATTCAAGACAAGTTGATTAAAGAAAATGAAGTTCTCAGAAAAAGAAAATTGAAAAAATATGAAAGGGATCGTATTGACTATGAGCAAGGTATTGCATACGCCTTTAATTTAAGTGCAAATAATCCTAAAGTGACTCAAAAAATACTGGAACGAGGGTTTCAGGTTTCTGTTAATACATCTGACATGCAGAGCTTTGAGCAGAGTGCGAAGAAATGGCAAGGGCAAGGTGAAGTTATGTCAACTACATAAGCTGATATGAGAGCAAAAGAAAAAGAAACCCCTGGCAATTCTTCCACTGTAATTCAAAACCAACGTCTGTTTCAGGGGATAAATGTATATCAGGACACAGGTACAGGCAAGCGCTCGTGGGCACAAGTCACCTCGGGGCCTGTGAGGAAGAATCCACAAAGAAAAGGAAATTTTTTCAGAAGAATACTGCGTGGAAGAAAAGGAGGAACAATTATTAGAGGAAAATTGTACTTTTTCTGAATGTGATTTTAAAATTGCTAATCTTTCACACAGAATATTAAATCATTTTGATGTTTTGGTCCTAAGCAGAGGATGGACATTTGTGGCTGCTTCTAGAGCACATATTTGTGAGACTTTAAACAATCTAAGGGATTTTGTACAAAGATTGAGTTTGAAATGTTTATATGATAAAAATGAAAATGTTTCTTGTACTGTGTTGCCAAATATATTGTCTAAGCCTGGTTGTTTTAAACCCCCATTGAGGCCAGAGTTAGAGGCCTTTAAAAATGTTATGGAAAAGCAACTTAGGTAATTATTGTCGAATAAACCTGTCAAATATTTCAACATGTCTTATGAAGAACATTTGGCGTTTAAGCAATGATGACAGCATTGTATTGTTAAAAGCAGATAAAGGCAACACTATAATGTTGTTGGGTAAAATTGCGTATTTAAATGCCATGTTGGAATTATTACAAGAGAGTAAATTTAGATTTCATTAAGAAATTTTACAGTTTTATAAATTCTATGATAGAAGAGTGGCTGTGTGAAAGTAGAATTAATATAAGAGAAGCGAGTTTCTTTACAAAAGACAGTCCTATGATTACCAAATTATTTGGCCTACCAAAGGTACACAAGGCATTGGAAAATCTGAAATGGAGGCTATGGCAATATATATATATATATATATATATATATATATATAGACAAAAAAATTACAAAAAGTAGTTGAAATAGGGGAAATGTGTATTAAAGACTCTTTTTCTTTTATCAAATGTATTAAAATGATAAAAGCAAAAGCTGAAGATGTATTAGTAATGATGGATGCCTATTCTTTGTACACTGTGATACCTAATGATATAGAGGTAGATTTTGTTACAATGGAGCTGGTTAAATCTAATTATTACACTAATGAAGAGATTCTTGTTATTTTGGAAATGTTGGATATAATATTATCTTATAATTTTTTTTAATTCAATGGTGGGTTTTATCAACAAATAAATGGAGTCGCTATGGGTGCCGCTATGGCCCCAAGCTATGCCAATCTTTTCATGACTAAGTGGGAGAAATTGTATTTCAAAACAAATAAATACTGTGACCAAGTACTTTTTATTTTTAAGTTTTTAGATGAGATAAATAATGCATGTGAATATCTTAAATTTAGTTGGAATTATAATGAAGTTAGTATTTGTTTTTTGGATGTTGAGGTGTATAAAAAAGTGTTCAAAATAATGCTTACTTAAGGTATGATAGCATGCACCCTAGTTATGTTAAGAACAATATTGTTCTAGGACAATTAAAAAGGGTGAGTGATTTAACTGATTGTGATAAGAGATATGCTGAAGAGAGTAAATTATTATGTGATAAATTAAAACCCTGGAAGAAAGAGAAGATAAACTGCCCACTGTAGTTAACAATATGGGAACATCCCAGGAAAATAATAATAAGACAAAGCATAAGGATTATGGATTAGGGATGGTGGTACCATATTTCATTGATAAAGACAAACATTTTAAAAGTATTTTTCAAGACAAATGTTTGAATTGTGAATACTGCAGATTTATTTACAAAGGATCAGCAACAGTATTCATAAACAATATCAGACTACAGGCAGTTAATGAGAATGTCTGTAAGGTGAGATTTGTTGTTTATCTGTCTATTTGTTCAGGATGTACCTCTTATTATGTCGCTATGACAACTAGGGAATTGCATAAAAGAATAAAAGAACATTTGTATGCAATTCATAGAAAATATGTTAACAATGCATGGGGAAGGCATTATATGAACTCTAATTGTAGTGGAAATCCAAAATTTATGGTAGTAGATAAAGTTTTGAATTTTGAAAATAATTTAGTAGCAGAAGAAGAGTTAAAAATGGAAGGAATACTGCTGCATTTTGAAATTAGATGCAAGTCACCCCCCTGGTCTTAATGACAAGGAAAATTTTAAAGTTTATCTAAAAAGAAAAAGGTTGAAACATTAAATGGTTTGAATTTTTTTAAATTATAACATATTTATATATGAAAATTAGATGCTTCTATGAAGTCGTGAACATAAATGTTTTAAGAGTATTGTTGCTTTAAATAATGTGTTTCATTTTTGAAATTATTTTCTAATTGAATAATTAGTTAATTAACGAAAATTAAGTATGAATGTGGTTGGTAAGAAGAATTTTTATTCAGTCTGAAGAAGTCATTAGTAAGACGAAAGTGCTTACTGAATAAAGTGCTGCTATTTTGGTGAATAAAGGCTGCGTTGTGAAGATCCTGTGTGGATTATTGTTTGTTGCTTTGTTGGTGTTTTGCTGAATTCTCCATTTGGTTTTATTTATTTGTTTTATTTTAAATTTGCTATAATATTTCATTTGGTTACAGATATATGAATCTGTATTGGTAAGCACCATCGGTGATCTTATGGGTCTGTAGATGGCCCACCTTTGTGCAGAAGGATGACTGTTGCTGTTCTCCATTCATGAGGCACAAAGCCTATTTGGAGGCTACAGTTAAATAACAATTCCAGAGGGACTGATAGGTCATGTTTCATGATATTTAGACGGCATCCTGGGATACTGTCTGGGCCCATTGATGCAGTGAACTTTGCCTTAGAGAGAGCATTAAGGACCTAGTGATAGCAGGGGGAATTATATTTGATGGTATTTCCAGAGGGAAGGTTGAGGAGGATAGATGGGTATAGCTAAAGCTGGATTTATCAGCCAGTAGGTTTGCTCTACCTTTTGACTCAGTATAGGTGGTTCCATTTACAATGGCGCTCTGCACACTTGTGTATTGCCTTTGAGGTTACGCACATAACTAAATAATACCCTGTGGTTATCCTTCGCCTGGGAGGGAAAGTTTACCTCACATTTGGCTTTGGTAGATCTTATTTTTCCTCTGAGTTGTTTCTTTAGTTTAATGAGTGTGCTTTTATCCTGCTGGATGCTGCATCTCCTAATTTTTGCCATGATTTTCTTCCTTCTGTTATACAGCCTATTAATTTTGTGATTCTACCAGGGTGGCTTGTTTTTTTTGAATTAATTCTGTACGTCTTCCTGCCTCTGTGCAGCTATTAACATGCTTGTAATATGCATAGGTAGCAGTGCTCTCTGGGTTTATGGAGGCTTGAAATTTTGCATGGTTATCACTTAATAGCAGTAAGTTAGACAGAGAGTAGTTCCTGAATATTCCAGGGTTAGCTGGGGATCCAGCTTTTATTTTTACTTCAAAGGAGACCATTTTGTAGTCTGGTTTGTGATTATGCAGTACACAATAAAAGTCAGACAATATACAGAGACCTTTGCCTGAAAATTACACAATAAAATATTGAAGCTTTTGAGATACTGACATCTGAAGTTAGGATCAAATGCAGGACAGTCTTTCTGTAATTCATAGGCTGCATTTTTTACATGTCACTCAGCTAAAAATAAAGTGTAGCTTTCAGTTCTCTTCAGAGTGAAAAAAAAATTGTCAGAACATAAATATATACTGTTGTGATTCAGGCCTAAAAACAAGTATGGACTTCTACATAAAAGTGATAGTTTTACTCTTTGTATATACAGAAGCATACATATGTAAAATGTTTGTTTGTTTTTCAGTAAAATTCAAGATATAGCTATTCATATGCCTTTTAGTACAGGAGCCCAATGTGAAGTTGTTGAACTGTTTTGGAGGCAGAGATGTTCATAGACAAAGAGCAACGTAACTAAAATCTAAAAATTTCAGGAGAGGCCTTCTGAAAATGATACAAGGGTTAATCCTTTCTGTAGTTGATTTAATCTTTGATTGGTTTGGCAATTTAATATAAAATTGATAGTGTTTTTTTGCATTCTATAGTATGGTTTAATTTTATAGTTTCATTATATCATTTTATTTAAATCATCCATATTTGCATCTAAATGGGAGACACTTTGAGATATACCTGCCTTGTCTGTTAAAGAAATTGTAAACTCTCTCTTCATCTGGTAATAAAATTGTATCCCAGTGAGTTTAAGCAAAGTAATTTCCATTTGCGAAATATAAAAACAGTTTTGGGTTTTTTATGTTGCAGGTTCTAATTCTAAATGTGAATTTTATATAACCTGCTTTGATAAGATAAAGGATGATATTGTGGTGCTGGATAGCTCCATGCTGGTTAAATAGTACTGAATGTATTTTTTTCCCCAGGTTGGGCTCTTGGCCAATTGCTCCGGTGTATTTTTATACATGAGATCTATAACTCATTGAGCACTCATAGTGCTAGTACTCTGATCATCCCAGTCAATACTAAGGTAGTTAAATGGTGGTGGCACTGACTTCAGGGTGAATATTTTTTATAAAAAAAATCCTTGTGCTTGCCTGGAATGTTAAAAAGGATGCTATGACAGTCTGATATATTGTAGCCTGTATTGCTGAGGCATACAGTGATGCTGGTAATTTCTTCCTTTAGTGTCAGTCATATGTGGTCATTCGGTATTTTTATTGATGCCCATCACCTTTGTGAAATAATGAGAAGTGCTGTATCCTTAATCTGGGTGGAGTTGCTGAAATCTTTCATCATGCTGAAAATTGGACAAACCACACTGCTTATAGCACTCATAGCCTAACTTCTCACTGCCTTTTCCCCCACCTGCTGCACCTATTTTCTCATCCACTTTTTGATTTTTACAAATATGTTAGTGAGAGCAGAATGTCTTCTTTTGTCTCTTTTTTAGCTAATCACACACTTTATGGCATCACATTAGCAATGCTTTTCATAAAAAAAGTTAGTCCAAGGTTGCATGTTTGCAATGCCAGCTTTCTGTTTGTACCGCTAAAAAAATACCAGAGTTTATACGGTGCATTTTTTACTACCAGATTATCATTCGCGTTTCTAGATTGTATGGAAAAGTACTGGATCTGTGGCTACCCTAAATCTGAAGGATGCTGATTGTTTGAACTATGTTTTAGCCACTGCAGATATTCACCTCCTTAATAGACAGGAAGTTCCCAGATTACTCAGTTCCTTATGTATGCTGTGGACAATAATGAGAGCTACTTTCTTCACTCCATTTTATAGGCTGTTATGACATGAAAATTAACTTTTTTAAGAGAAAAAAAAACTAGAGGAGTGAAATTGTTGAAGTTAAAACCTGCACTTCTTGAGAGAAAAGCTACAATTGATGAAATGCAAAGTATTTAAACTACATCTCCCCAATCAGGCAGACGTTGACTCAAGGATTCATTAAGCAAGCCAGCATGGACAGTATAGCCTGAGCTACAAAGGCTGTGCTTACACAATGCATTATTTACATTAGCCACAATAAGGAAATACCTCATTATTGTCGAAATTCCAAGACTTTGAATTGAAGCAAACTACCACAAAGTGCAGATCAGCACTTCCCATGCTAGCTAACAGTGGTGATTACATTCTGTAAACACAGGCACCCTTCCCCCTCAGCCACTCTCCCACACACATGAGCACACAGTAAAGCACACACACAGCATGTACCACATACTTGTCCCTGTTGTCAGAATGTCCACAATGTCTCTTTTGCCTTTTCAGATTATTACGGTCAGTCCTTAATGCCAGGCATTCAGGTTTTACACTGCATATTGTTAAATAAGTGCATATTAAGGTAAAAGCCATTTTTGGGTGGAAAGGTATGTCTAAAGTTTACCATACCTCCTCCCTCATATTGCAGGCAGTGTATAATGCCAGAGATCTCGATATATAGGAAAAACACCTTGGTGCAATGTCTTGTTTCAAGGGTGAATGGTTAAAGTCTCCTTTCCCCTGCGAGCTTTTTCTTCTTCTTTCTATTATTAATCCTGTGACTGTGTGACATATTGCCAGCTAAGACAAGAGAAGTAGTACAGTGGATGTGTAACATATACCAACACAACTAGCTGGAATTTTGCAAAGAATTACATGTCATTTGTATAGCAAACTGATTTGTACAGATGCTTGTGTTGAAAATGTATTTGTAAAGTTGCTTGTGTTAAAAATGTATCAGCAGTGTGTCCTGCTGGACAGAGGAAGAAATATACATGTATTATTTGAACTGTTGAAATGTATATATTGTAACAAAGGATACTGGAAGAGACTGGGTTAATCTCAAGTCCAGCCTACTTTGAAAATAGTTTGAAATTAAATTACCTAGTTTAGGCCATAAAGATTGTATCTTACAGTTCTCAATGCAGCCAGAGACAAAAAGTCTGTACTAGGAAGCTTTCTCTATTGTCTTTGGGATGGAAGGGTGGAGGTTTGAAACTGTTTTATGACTTCCAGGAACTGCAGCATATCTTAGCTAGGCTCTTAGCTAGTGTGTGGTTGTGTGTGTGTGTGGTTGTGTGTGTGTGTGGTTGTGTGTGTGTGTGTGTGTGTGTGTGTGTGTGTGTGTGTGTGTGTGTGTGTGTGTGTGTGTGTGTGTGTGTGTGTGTGAGTGTGTGTGTATTGGCACATATGTCCTAAATCCTGACAGCTTGTAGGGGGTAGCATATGAACCAGAATTCAGATGACCAGATATATGTGATGTCATTCTGTAATCCATCACTAAAAATTATATTTTAATACTAGTTGAGACTGAAGTCTCATTGCAGTCTGTTTTTGGAACCTGACAGAGAAGGTCCCCCTTGCTTAATTCATCTCGCCTTGCTCTAGTAAGTGACCAGGGAATAGTAATTATTTAGATCAGTCAGGAAAATATAGTAAGATTAGTTAAGTACTGTTTTTCTGTATCTGTGTAAATGTATTTGTCTGTGTTATTTTAATATTTCCTGTGGCTGAAACTCTAGTGTTTATTGTAAATAGATATTTAGTATTTTCTTGTCCTTTCATTATTTATTATGAAATGTATTTAAACCTTTCATTGTGGACGGTCCTTTACAGAATATTTCAATGTCTGGGAGTACTTTATATATATATATATATATATATATATATATATATATATATATATATATATATATTTGGTGACAACTCTGGCCGCTGCTGAAAGCCTTGTTGTTGGTCAAACTACCATTTGTATTAATATTAATTTCACTCTTTGCAAGAGCCTTAGAGTAGCTGGCTTTGGAGTGTCTGATGGCAGTGTAACTACCTTATATTCTGGGTGAAAGGGGGCATAACTAGTAAATCTGTGCCAGCCTTTCCCAGCTGTGTGTATGTGAAAATAAAATCTCAGAGTGTGTGTGTCAGCTGCTTGGAGCAGGGGCACAAAGCACTGATTTCACAGAGAGGGTGCTGATGGACTTGGCTTGGGCACTTGGTTGAGGACTCAACCCTACAGCTGTGCCAGTGGGGAGTCTTATTGTGGATCTGGGGAGAGAGAGAGAAAAACCAGCCCCTGGACTGAGTGTAGTCTCTGTGTGCTCTTAAGGGAAATTGTGCTTGATGCAGAGAGCTGCATCTGGAATTACTGGATGTATCAATTTTTGTTCCAGGTGAACATCTCTCTCCAGTGTCAGTGGTAAGGATTCAGGCTCCTTGATTACTGGCCCAGAGTGAGGAATGTCACAATTCCCTTGTGTCTAGTGTTTGCTCCCACCACCAACCCCTATATTGATTTAAGTACTGTTATGGCATGAGAGTAGTATCTCCAGTGTCTAATGGTTCCCCTCACCCAATGTTGAAGGCTCTGCTCATTAATCTAGGCATGTGTGGAAGTAAACAGCCACTCCTATCAAACCACACACACACACACACACACACACACACACACACACACACACACACACACACACACACACACTCACATGCACACATATTCAGTGGCATTCACTCACACTCTTCACGCAAAGGCAAAGGTGTTAGGGCTGTCTCTGAATTCAGAAAGGTTACCATGAGGTTTACACATCATGTACGCCTCATGGTAACGTTTGTGTATTTGGCCCTGAGTCTCCTGTGAATGGCATCAGAAAAACAAATTAATACAATTTGAATTATCTCTAATTTTAGGTGTCATACATTGTAAATGTAGAATCTCACTTAATACATAGTTCATTTGCATTCAGTCAGGTACTGTGGAGAGCCACAATCCTCTTCAGGCAAGAAACATAGAGATTCCCACTTTGTCACTGTGCATCTTCTAAACGGTTGGGCATCTATGTTTTTTCACTCTAAGCTGGGTAGTGGCAGAGTTTTACCCATATGGGTAGTTATATAAATAACCTTTTGTGCCTTCCTTTTATTAAGTTTATCCCCTGGCAAGCAGATAACAGCGGCTCTATCTTTGGTCAGCCTTTGAAAGTGCAGGCAGTCCTGCAAATTAATGTGTCATCTGTACTAAACCAGTGGCAGTCTTATCAGAATGATTGTTCATCCTTTGAGGTGTGCTGTCCCTGATGGCTTTGGTGAGGTACATGTGTGAGTCAGCACTTTTACATGGTGACTCGTGTAGATGTGGCTCTATTGATGTTGTGTGTTCAAGGTCCACATGGAGATTGTACTGAAGCATCTGGTGAATGGTTAGCAAATACATCCGCATAAGTTCTCAGTGTTTTGCCACTCACAATTGTTAGATACTGCAGAGAGCTTAATCTCTAAATTAAACAATCACTTGGACATCTCAGGGACTGTTTTACTGTCTCTAACAGTAATTCATCATTTGTAAGAAAAAGGCAGTTATTAAAAAACCACAAGCCTGTATAATCAGCTGTGGTAATTTCTTATAAGCCTTTCTTGCCTTTCTAATGCTGATTTGTGTTACTCAGTGGGTGCATCATAACTGAAATTCAATTTAGACAAATTTAAGACAGTATCTTGTTAAAGAAGTTTGGCTAGAAGATTTGGATGACGAGCTTTTAGATTAAAAATATAAGACTGAAAGCAAATAGTAACAAATGGGAGATTTAGTTTTGTTGAAAGGAATGATCCAGACAAATATTTGAAATCACTTAGTTGACTATTCAAAGCTACTGTAAGAAAGATAAAAAAAAGTAAGATTTGCTTTTCTGTCTTAATATTGCACATCAGAAGTTAAGAAAGCTGTACTGGGCTCAGCATTAAAACAAATATGAAATCAAAATGTTCTCACCTGTTAGGGGCCAAGGAAAAACAGCTATGAGTCTGTTTTCATATTTCCTAAATGTTATAAAGTGGGGGGATATCTTGTGCAGACAGTACCTACTCTACGCTCATCTCCCTGGGTAAGACAAGCAGTGCTTCTCTTGAATCCTAACTTAGATTCTGGTTCACAGAATTAGTTGTGGGTTTACTATAAAAAAAATCAGTTTAGGCCCCAGCTCCTTGGCACAGAGAGATGGAGCCCTGACTGTAATCCAGGTGTCTTGAGTTAAATTACTGGCTTGTAAACTGGAGGTGCCAAATGGGGAAGGGCGGGAAGGAAAAGTAGCTGTCAGTTCACTCACTCTGGAGGGAGGGAGGATAAGATCTGTACATGTGATCTTTCAATCCTGCAATGAAAGAGAAAGATCTGTAATCCTACAGGGGAGAAACATTGAATTTGGCATAGTGGGGGACTGCAGGTAATTAATACTAAGTGTGGTGATGTCTGTGACATTAAACAGTCATGGACATTAGGTCACAGTAAACATCCCTGACATATAGTCCTTGATGTTAGGTCACAAGGTCCCTGGCATACAGTCCTCAACATTAAGTCAGAGTAAAAATCCCTGGTAAATAGTCCTCAGTGTTAAGTCACAGTAAAAATCCCTGGCATACAGTCCTCGTTGATAGGTCACAGTAAAATTCCCTGGCATACAGTCCTCAACGTTAAGTCACAGTAAACATTCCTAACATACAGTCCTCAAAGTTAAGCCACAGTAAAAATCCCTGGCATACAGTCCTCAGCGTTAAAAAAAATCTCTGGCAACACTTCTCAAAGTTAAGTTATAGTAAAAATCCCTGGCATACAGTCCTTGATGTTAGGTCACAGTAACAATACCTGGCGTACAGTCCTCGACATTAAGTCACAGTAAAAATCTCTGGCATACAGTTCTCAACATTAATAAAAATCCCTAATGTACAGTCCTTGATGTTAATAAAAATCCTTGGCATACAGTCCTGGCATTAATAAAAATCCCTGGCGTAAAATCCTCAACATTAATAAAAATCCCCTTTTTTAATTTCTCCAAGTCTTTTGGGTTGCTAATACCATGATGGGAATGGACCCCATTCCTAAGTGAAAGTACGATTAAAGTTCATGAAATCAGTATTGTTTCAATCTTTTATGTCAGCCAGAAGTGCTCTTCGCAGCACTCGCAATGTGCCCAGTAGTGACTCCGTCTGCAGTTCATATGGGGTTACATGTATTGGTAACGTATCTAAATATGACTGTAGATTCTTTTTTATGACCCATTGCTCCTACTACTATTGGAACTGTCTGGGTATCTTTCTTCCACAGTGCTCTAGTTTCTGCCTGCAAATCCAGATATTTTATGACTTTGTGTCTCTCTGTATGCAACACACTGTAGTCACTGAGTGTGGAGATTTCAATGGTCAATGCTACTTTTGTCTTCTTTTCATGGACCACTATGTCCGTTTTTCTAGTATCTATCTTTTGAACTGTTGGTAATGGATGATCCCATGTGATGTAGACGTCATCATTTTCTCTGATGCTTTGTGGCTCATGTTTCCAGTATGTTTCAGTCACTTCAATACCACAATGTTTGCACAATCCCTAGTGCAATAGTCTTGCCACATTATTATGCCTATCACTATACAGTCCTTCTGCCATTAGTATGTCATAATCAGCAATGAAGTGTGCGACGGTTTCCAGTTCTGTTTTACAAAACCTACATTTTTCTGTTTTTCCCACATGTTCAATGGATTTTGTAAACTAACGTGTACATAACCCAGTACCTTGGATTGCCAATATTAACCTTTCATCTCTTGGTTTGAATTCACCTCTCCTTAACCATTCCTGCATTTGATACTGATCAACATGAGGTTCATCTAGAAGTTTTCTATACTTGCAACTATATTTATGTATTTTCCACATTTTTTGCCTTCTCGTCTGGTCCTTCACCTTATATTCTTTATTTTGTTTTTTTGGCACATTCAGTTGCTGCCTGATTTTTATCTACTTCTGGTTTGAGTTCCATTCCTGCTTGATGCTTCTGCTTGATTAAGCAGAGAAGTCATCTTAGATTTATTCTCTTCATGTTTCAAAACTTTCACTACATTTGGGTCTTGTGAGGTCACCAGATATGTGTGCAGTCCCATGATTGCAGATCTGTACATGTGAGCAATTTCAAGGAGGCCCATCTCAAATTCAGAACAGAGAATATATAATCTTGGTATGCACTAATTTTTATAAATCATTTGGTGAGCATGAAGCATCCATCTTGTTTACTGTCTAATCTATCCAACACGTTTTGGAGCCAGTGAATCACTCCAAAACTGTAAGTTAGGACAGGAAGAGCAAATTGGTTTGTAGCTTGAATTTTGTTCCTAGATGTAAACGCTGTTTTCAGGAATAATTTAAGTCTTCTAAAGTATTCATTAATAAGTTTTATTCACATTTGTTCATGTTTTATTGTTGATCCTTCATCAATTCCCAAATATTTATACACTCCCTCTTGCTCAAGTTCTTTTATATCACATTCTTGTCCCAAACTGATGTTTTCTTGGTGGTGCAGTCTTCCTGCTTTATAGGTTGCGTTTGCATATTTATCAACACTAAATGACATTATTATGTGATCTGAAAAAGTTTTGACAGCTTGCAGTTGTGCATCCAGTTTTGCATCTGATGAGCCGTATAGTTTTTAATCATCGACAAAGAGAAAAGGAGAAGTCTTTACACTTTGTTGTTTTCTATGAGCCAAATTATAGTCATGGCCTAAGCTGTCAAGTAGACAGTGTAATAGGTTAACTCATTCCCTCCAGTAGAGCTCTTTTGAGTGTGTACCTTTAACCCCTAGTGGGCGTGGCTTCAGCATTTAAAAAAGTAAGTTATCACCTTACATTTTTAACAAATACCCATTGACAGAGGTCATATATCAATACAATTGTGTTTGCTATCATGTATGCTTCAAGATAAAATTTTCCAATACCTTGTCTGTAACATGGTTTTGGAATTATTAATGCAAATATGAACAGGCAATATTTGACGCCTAGAGGAGCAGTAGGGTGTAACTGCAGAAACGCCTGGAGACGTCACTCGGCTGTAATGAGTTAAGGGCAAGGCAGAATAGCAGTGGTGACAGAGTCATCCTGAAATATCCCCCTTTGACTTTTTATCACTGAGATAATAATTTGTCCTTTTTCATGGCTTAATTGCAAAGTGGTCTGTCACTGTAATGTAGTCAATCAGTGTAGGGTGTATCCTACACATTTTTAAGCATCTTTTATCCATGAATGTGGGATACTATCAGATGCTTTTTTGTAGTCAATCCATGCCATACTTAGATTCTTCCCCTTTTTACAGTTCTCTGGTATGACTTTATTTAACAGCAAATGATCCTTTGTTCCATACGACTTTATTTTATTGCCCCTTTGTTCTATTACCATAATTGAGTTTTCTTCTAAATGACTATAAACTGTCAACATCAATTACCGTGTATAGTTTATACGTCGTCAGAAGGCAAGTTATTTGTCTATAATTTTTAGGATAGCTTGCTAGTTCACTCTCAAGTAGGAACACTGTTTTTCCCATTGTTAGCCAGGTTGGTGTCTGTTCTGGGTGCCCATATAAATACTTCTTACTCGTGGGTAAATCTTCGTGCAAAGATGTTAATACTTTTAACCAGAAGTTAAGTACTGCATCTGGGCCCGGGGGGGTTCCAATTAAAGGCTTTTCTTAACTTTGTTTCAATCTCTCTGGCTGTTACTTCATCCCATTTCATATCCTATATCTTTAAACTTCTTATTCTTTCTTTTGCTTCTTCTTTAAATTTAGCATCTTTATGTTCCACAGGATCTTCTTAAATACTTCTCCAAAATATATCTATTTCTTCTTTTTTGGCGGTCTTTCAATTCTTTTACCTTGTTTCCCAATTCTCTATAAAACTTTTTTGGGTCATCAATAAACTGCTTATTTTGTACTTTTTCTTTATATTTATCTGTGTATCTTCGAAATTTTTCCGCCTTTGCAGAGAATTTTAGTTTATTTGCGATAGTGCTTGATAGATCCTGAGCTGTTCTAATAATGCACATTGCTTTTATCACGCCTATCTTTCTAAGTATTTTTGTTTATCTGTTCCCTCCTCTATACTCTTCTAATAGTGACACTTCTTGTTTTAATTGCTTTATAGTTTTCTCTATTCGATACTTCCATTATGGTATCAGTTTCTTCCCTTCTTTTCCCTCACTACTCTGTGTTCTTGTGGTAGAACTTTATCAGTTATTAATTTAGCTGCACAGTAATATATCCTGTTTACTTCTGTTATACTGCATGGATCTCTATAGACAGTCCTAATTACTGTGTTCATTTGTTTTATCAAACTTCTGACTTTCTGGGTTTTATTGACCTTCTGCAGTCTATTTCTTTCATTGATCTTAATATGTATATCTCTATTCAATCAAGCAACTCTTCTCTTTAGCTCATTTTCTTCTAAATTGAGGGCACTTTTTTGTCTTTCCTGCAGGCATTCTATAGAAAGTTCTATAGCATCTTCCTGTGGCACATTCTGTTCAACTTCATCTTGTGCCATCTGTTACTCTGTTATATGGGAACTCACTGGCCTATCACTCCTCAAAATTGACTGCGTCAGAGTTTCCACAGTTCCCTGTTCCTTGCCTTGCTGTCCAGCTTCAAGTGAACATTTATATTGCTTTCCTTTGGAAGGTCACAAAATATCTTCATATGTCATTTGACCAATTGCTTCCCATTCCACTGGTTTCCCCTTAATTTGGATGTCCATTGCTCTATCCTGTTGTGCTTTCTGAATTAGATTTTCTACACTGAATCCTTCACTTCACAGGTACTCCATAACCTCAGTTTCTATTTCTTTAACTTCTCCATTACTAATCTCCTTTTCTACTTTTCCTCTGTCTTCTTATTTTTTGTATTGTAAAGTTTTCCATGTCCGGATTCCTTTGCCTGTATTTCTCTTCAAATATCTTTGGTGCTGCTCTTTTTATATTGATTAGTTTTGCTTTCTCCTTTGCATAAATATTACACCATATTAAATCTCTTTTTCTTTCCCATGTCCATATTTTCTCTTCAGATGTCTCCTGATCTTCCTGTTTCTCCTTACTTTGAGGACGCATTCTATCATGCTGTGATATAATCTGTTTTAGACCTTCTACACCAAATCCTTCACTTCGGAGGCACTCCCTAACTATAACTTCTGTTTTACTAATCTTTTCTATATTCCCTCTTTGTGATATTTTTTATTGTGAAATTTTCCATATCTGGACGACTTTGCCTTTATTTCTTTTCAAATATCTTTGGAACTGCCTTCTTCATATTGATTAATTTGGCTTTCGCCTTTACATAAATATTGCACCATATCAAATCTCTCTTTCTTTCCCATGTCCATATTTCTTTTTTATACTTTTCAAAAATCTCTCGGTTTTGTTGTTTATATTTTCGCACTTCCTCAGATGCACCTTTTTCCAAACTGATCAAAGTTTCTTGATCTACTGTTTTTTTTTTAATCTGTTGTATTAATGTACACAAATTTTTATTTGAGGCTTCTGACACTTTTTCTTGTGGAAGTATCTTTCTTTCCTCTAATTCTCTCTTAATCTATTTGTATATCTTGTGTCTGGAAATTCTGGGCCTTTTGCATAATAGTAACAATACATAATTTCTTTCTTATCCTCAATAACTTTATCGTCTTTATGGCTCTTCTTTGGCCCATCAGTTTTTGTGATTTTGTGGACTACTACTTCCTTCTACAACAGGGGAGGCATCCTCCCCCCGGGCCTGGCCCCATTGTAGGAATGTTTCAGTATTTCGAGGATTCTACACTGTCATTTTTTTTCCAGTCCTGGCACCAGTGTGCCTACCAGGATTGGGCACTTTATCTTGCGTCTTGTGCACCCAGCTACCTTTTTTTAATTTTTGACCTACTTCTGTCCATGATATATGCTATATAACAGTCTATATACAGTCTATATATCAGTGTCATCTTGGTGAGATTTTTGTGAAAAAACAGGGTCCACCTTGTGAAGGTACTCACCAAGACTTGAGGATGAATTCAGTTTCAGCAATACTACTCTCCTTTGCTTGCTGACTTATCATCTCTCCATTTGACTCCCTGATGTATAGCCCTGGATGTTAATAAAAATCCCTGGCATAGAGTACTTGACATTAATAAAAATCCCTGGCATACAGTTCTGGACATTAATAAAAATCCCTGGCATACTAGCACAGCTTATGTGATGCTGGTATTTGCTTTGCTCCATGCGTCCCCCTCCCAGCTTACCAACCGCCACAGAAATCCCACCTGATGAAGGGAATAGTACCAGGGACACTTAAGGGTGACTGGAGCGACAGTGAGCAGCTAATGGTCAGCTATTAGGGTATGTGGAGGAAAATAAGGTTTACGTGGTTTACAAAATATAGTCATCTAAGAGCCCATGATTATTTTGTGGACTAACCAATAAGATTCTAGAGCATTACCTTTATAAAGTAAAAAAAAAAATATATAAAAATTCTACTGATCGGTAAACTACAGGTAATCTTGTATACTGTGTCCTTTGGTTGTGTTTTCGGAAACTGGTGATGTTCTGGAGTGCCTCACACTCTTTCTTAAATTCCTTCTGGTCTCTTTGCAGTATCACTTACATAGGTCTTAAATAATATTTCTGCACCATTCTTGCAATATATTACTTGCTGCATTTTTTTTTAATTATAGATTCCATTTACTGTTACCCTCATGTTCTGTTGTCCAGTTAATTTTAAACTAGGTGGACAGCCCTGGAATCCAGTTCAGGGTTGCCTTACTTGTATGCTGATCTTTTGTCTGTGACTTTCAGACACCTTATAAGGTAGTTTGCAGCACACCAAACAACAGCTCTCAGTTGGAAAAAGCATCAACAACTTGTTTAAATAAAAACAATATATAACATGAGTGGCTCAGCTCAGAATTCACAGAGAGCATCATCAGTCTGAAAAGGATTTTTATAGGGAAGGATCATCCTTGAACTTGAAATCTGAGTAGAGTACATCATCTGAACTTTGAATGTTCACAGTCAGTTGTTGTTTTACCTTTGTAATGTATGCAAAGTTAGGAAGACTGATTTAGTTATTAATTTCTTTTTTTGTAAGTACAAAGGGTGTTGCAGCTGCCAAGCAAAGCCTCTTCAAACAGATTTCCAGCTGCACTGTTTTTATCCAGTCCACTAATTGACCATTATCTTATGTTGTTTAGAGTCATTCTTCTAGAGGAATAGGGGCTGACTGCCTGTAATGTTTTCTTCAGCACCATATCCATGGCAGATGTTTGTGCCAAGTGTACTTGGTCATCAGTGCATAACTTTACCAAGCACTGCAGTTCAGACCACCACTCCAGGAGCAAAGAATCTTTTGGCACATTTGTGCTGCATGGTTCTGCCTTATCAGTCCTGGATCAGATGGCCTTTCTTGTACCTGTTAAGGATTTCTAGGCACTGCTTGGGATTCTACAGAAGTCTCAATCCTCTGCCCTTTGAAGTAAGGTATTACAGGTAAGTGAATTCTCACCATGTTAGTTAATCTCTGAAAAGTGTGTCCAGGGTGGGTACCATTTATCTTTCCTCTAATCCCCCCCTTGCGTGTGCACACACACACATACACACACACACACACACACACACACACACACACACACACACACACACACACACACACACACACACATGTACGCCACTGGGTCTGTTCTTCCTGGTAGTGGAAGTCTTGACTGCAAGTATTGCAAGTTTGTAATTTTATATCTCTGTTACTACTTTTCCTGTTTTTGTTGCGAGTTCCTTCATGTCTGAAAGAGATTGAAAACTGGCTATCACAGAGCCTCATGTGTACCCTTACACCTGGTGCAGGAACACCAGGCATGGACTTGGGGGGGGGACTTCCTGTACATAGACACCTGAAAAGAAGTAACCACTGAGAGGGCATATGGAGAGAGTACAGATCTGTCTAGTTCACCCAATCTGCTGTTTTTTTAATTTTGCATTCTCCAGCAGGCAGCAGCATATGAGGCCTCATTTACAAGCATGCATTGGGATGAGAAGATGACAGCTTTGAAAAGATACATAATGCCAGTTAGTAAATGCCATCACATTTCCCTTCACTCTGGCATGGGCCTGTTAGACAAATCAGTAGCATATTCCATAGATATGAGTTGTATGGGAAGGAGCTGCCATCCCATATGTTCCACTAACTAATGGAAGGCAAGTGACTATATGGTCAGTAGTATGAAGAAGTATAATTCTGGTGGCTTTAGCAGTAGGTAACTGTTGAGATTTATTTCTCATTTCTACAATTGGGGGGTTCATGTCCCTCCTCTCAGCACATGCTGTCACATCTTACACTGAGATAGGAGAGCATGTCCATCCTCTGCACTGTCATTTTTTTACTGCCTGGTGCATGGTCTGGATCTTATTTATAATGATCATTGTGCAAATGCCCTGTCTTTTGGTGCCTAGAAGTCTAAAACCTTTGAAGTGTTCCTATGGCCCATTCGCTCATGAGCCACAGTCATAACTGGCACTGATGCTGTAGCCTAGGTAATGAGCAGAAGGTCAAGTACTGTGCTCAGTCTCATCCCATGTGCCCTCAGGATTTCATTGATTTCCCCATCATTTGCAAGAGATCCTGTTCAAAGTATGATTGTAGTGCTTACATCATCAGCGTACAGCAGCTTTATTGTTTTGTTCCCTCCAACCTGTTTGCTAATGTAGTCCATCCAGTATGAAGAGCAGTAGGCTCAGAGCTACTCCCTGATGTACACCCACTCTCACTGGGAACCCCTCTGTGTAACCTAACATTGTTTGTACTTGTGTCATTGGGTCCTCGTATATAGCCTGAACTAATTCTACCAATGTTTCCAGGATTTTGAACCATCTCAGGACTGATCAGATTAGCTTTCTTGGGACCTTGAAAGTCTAGGAATGCCTAGTTGGACTTTTCCGTCTTGTCTAGTTTTCTCTGCACTGTCTGTTTCAGTGCATACAGTCAGATGGTTATGCTGCACCTTGGCCTGAATCCAAACTCCTCGCCTCTCATCTTACTTTCTGCTACTCTCCGTATTCATTTATCAGTCATCCTGTCCAGAATTTGCATGCAGTGAGACAGGAGTCTGATAACTATACTGCCCACAGTTGTGAATGTCCCCTGCGTTCTTGTACACTGGCACTAGACTGCTTACTCACTGGTAATCGGGGATACATCTTTCTTTCCATATTGCTATGAGTGCCCTCTGGAGCCATTTTTCCCCTTAATCACCCAGCATCTTGACTATGTCTGCCATGTCCTGATCTGTGCCTGCTGTTTTCCTTGTCTTCATTATTTTTGTGCTGTTCTTTCTTCTTCTAGTGTGGGAACCTCTTCCTTTTCCCTTGTAGGCTGTGTATGGAGTTTCCTCCATTCAGAAGCTGCTGGAAGTACTCTGTCTGCCTTTGATGTCCTGTGGACTAGTGTGTTGGTTGTTGCTGGCCTAGTATCCCTTATAAATGGTGTCTGATGAGTACCTTCTTTATTTTTCTGTTTTTGCCTTTTAGCCTGATAGAGTTTCTTTGTGTCATCTGCAAGAGTCACTTTCCAAAAGTTGGTAAAGTATCTCTGATGCCTTGTTCTTTGTTATTGCAACTGCTCTCTTGCCATGTTTTTTAGCCAGCCAGTATTCTTTCTTAGTCTGGTCCATCTTTATTTCCCAGGGTGACTGCAGTACCTTTCTTACAGCCTCAACCAGTGCATACTTGCACCCAGTTTCCTGGCCTAAACCTGTGGAGTGATTTTTGAGTTTTGTGGTTTGGGCTGAATTTGCATTCAGGATTGGAGACTATTCTCCCCAGCAGAGTACAGCATGATTTCTTGACGCAAATTGAGGAAGGTACACCATATCCTTCTGCATCAACAAGTCCCAAAGTATAGGCTGAGACACCATACCTGTTATTACCCTGGAGATGCTTTTGGGAAGTGTTTTTCAAGATACTAGAGTCCCATTGCCCGATATGAAGTTGTTTGCTTGATACACACCTGAATGCATGCATATCAGTTGAGGCCCACCCATCACAATGCCAGTGCTTGGGAGGATTCTCCCTGTATCTCTGCATCTTTAGAGAGGAGCACAAAAAGTCAGAGGTCCTCATCACAGAGATAGGTAAAAACATTGAGTCCTTCCCTCCCTATACTTTCCACCTACTCTGTAATACATTCTTCAGCAAAATACACAGGCTGATAAAATCCTATGTGGACTGGCCTGCTGCCCTGTTATGTTTTCTACTAGAAAAACTTAAATCTGTAACTGGGCAAGGAGGAAGAAAAGCCTCAAGTCACACTTGCATCTGTAAGGTTGTTTTTTGCAGCCTAAAAGCATGTGGGTTCTGCTTTATTTTTTTCTATAAGCCCTCAAGTGAAAGTCTTAGCAAGCATCCTAAGGTATAGTCTTTTGTGATCTCATCAGTCCAGCATGGATCTTACAAACTATAGTAACTTTACATCATGTCGCCTGATTAGGAATCCATGGCTTTGGTCAGAGTGGGCAAGAGGGTGTTCTTCCCTGCCATGTTGGGGCTTAGATCCCCTCAACTACCTGTGTCACATGCCCAGATTTCAGTCCTCCCTAATAAATCAAGCACTAGAGAACCTGGCAGCCTTTTCTGATTCTGATGTCAAGTATATCACATGGATGTTGGAGTTTTATCCTTCTATGCCGTGGACCAGGCTGAATTGTATTTAATTTGTGAACAGCATTATATCTGTACAAAAAAAAACTTCACAGAAAATATTTCTGTATGTCTTCTGAAAGAGAGCAGTTGAATCTTTTGGGAAAATAATACAACAGCTCTTGAATACAGGTGCTTTTGTAAATAGGCAAAGAATTTAGAATTACAGTTTGTAGCTTAAAATAACTTTACTTGGTGGTATAATTTTGATACAAGACTGTACGTCTTTTCTGTCTTTTTCTGCCCATCTGGTAACAAACAACCCCTTTGAAGAACTTCCTGTTTGCCATTCAGCTGCGGAGGGAGGGGGGATTGGCCAGCAGAGGGACATTGATTTGGTTGGTTAGTTGGTTTGGTATTTTTAATGCCCTGCATTCTTCCTCTGGGGGCTGATGGGTGCACCTCTGAAGCAGGCCTACAGTGCTGGGTTCAGAAGTGTTATGCTTCCAACCATAACGATTTCTAGCCTTAGTGCTGCAGCACTATTTGATAGGCCAGAACATCATCAGCTGATCATCTGCTGCACAGTGTGCCAAGTTATACAATTCTTTTCAACCACCCACTGGCTCCTAAAAGACCTAGATTTGCTACCTGAACAGAGGTCCATTCCTTTTGGATCCCTGAACTGGCTAACACTGAACATTTTTTAAAGTGCAGAATCATCATCATCATCAACACCCTTTTTCTCATTTTTTTACATGAGTTCACAGTGTTGTGTCATCTTTCACCACCTTCAACAGACATGCCTGACTGTTGCAGGTGTTCTCAAACACATTCCATCCATCTCTTTGGACACCCTCATTTCATCTTGCCTTCTTCCTGTCTATCCGAAGTCTTCTTCACCAGATTGTTTTCTGCTTTCCTGCACATGTGCTCAAACCACCATAATATCTTCTCTTTGATCTTCTCCACATTTGGAGCTTCTTGGGCTTCTGCTCTGGTGTCCTCATTTCTTCATCTGTCCCACAGTGTGCATTCTACCATCCATCTCAGACAGTTTCTCTCTGTCACCACTAGCTTCCTTAACTGCTCTGCCTTCACTGTCCAGGTTTCTATACCATATAGTAGTAGTGGTCTCACCACTGTTTTGTACACCTTACTTTTCAGCTTCTGTGGTATTCATCTCCTCATGCACTGCCCATGACACTCTGTGCGAGTTGGTTGCAGCCCCTCTAATTTTAGCTTTGACCTTCTCATTAACCACGCCCAGATATTTGAAGTTGTTAACCTGTTCCACTGTATTCCCTTCTATCTCAGTTCTCAGCTTCTTCTGATTTCCACATTTGCTCCCATTACAACTGTTTTATCTGTACTCTGTTTCATCCCATGTACCTTCAGTTTTTCATTCCACTCCCCTATTATTTGGTAATGTTTTTGTTCAGTCTGCCTGTAATGTCACATTGTCTGCGTACAGCAACTTTGTTGATTTGTACTTTCTGTTCTCTTTGCTGGTGTAGTCCATCATTAGTATAAACAGCAGTGGGCTTAGTGCAGAACCCTGAGGCACACTCATTCCCACTGGGAAACCCTCTGAGAGTCAGAAAACTGTTCAAACTTGTATCATTGGGTTCATCTACATAGCCTGACTAACTCTAATAGCGTTTCTGGGACTTTAAACCATCTCAGGGCTGCCCAAATCAGCTTTTATGGAACCTTGTCACATGCTTTCTCCAAAGTCTAGGAATGCCCAGTTGGACTCTTGCCTCATCTCTAGCTTTTTCTTAACTGTGTGTCTCACTGCAAGCATCAGGTTGGTTGGGCTGCATCCTGATCTGAATCCAAACTGCTCATCTCCCATCTTACTTTCTATTACTCTGCATATTTATCAGTTACCATATCCGGACTTTAATGCGGTGTGTCAGGAGTGTAGTACTTCTATACTGTCCACTTTTGTGAATGTCCCATTTTCTGTTATACGCTGCAACTAGTATGCTTATTTTTCAGTCGTATGGGATATGCCTTTTTCTCCATACTGCTATGAATACACTCAGGAGCCATGTATCCCCCAACTCACCCAACATCTTGAAAATGTCTGCCATGACCTCATCTGAGCCTCCTGCTTTCCCGAAATTTATTTCACCTATTGCTGTTCTTCCTTCTTCTAGTGTGGGCTCTTCATCTTCTGTCATTATAGGCTGTGTCTGGGGCAGTATAGCTTTTGTGAGATGTTCTTCATTCAGAAGCTGCTGGAAGTACTCAATTGATGTCCTGTGGAATGGTGAGCAGGTTGTTTCTGGCATCCCTTATGAAGGGTGTCTGATGACTATCTTTACCTTTCTGTCTTTGCATTGCCACCTTATAGAATTTCTTTGTGCCATTACTGATTTACTTTCCAGAAGATGGTAGAGTGTCTCTGATGCCTTGTTCTTCTCTATTTCAACTGCTCTCTTAGCCTGTTTGTTAGCCATCCAGTATTCCTCCTTAGCTTGGTCCATCATTTCTGTCTTCCACTTTTTCCTGCACTCCTTTTTTTCTGATTTTCTGCATTCCACCACCCGCTTTCCTTATGTACTTTATTTCTATACCTAGCTTGGCCACATATCTGTTTTATAGTCCTCATATATGCTGTTTTGAAGTGCTGCCATTCTTCAACTCCACCTATTTCCTATTCTTCCTGAGCTACTAGATCTCTGGTTTATTCCTTGAACTCCTGCGTTTTCTCTCCAGTCAAGTTCCAGGTCTTCAGCCTAGTCTCTGTTGACCTTAGAGCCTTCTCTGACCACTGCTTGCAGCAAATTGTGGTAGCCAGTGATTTATGCTGTGGGCCTGTTTCACTGGAAATGACTTTGCAATCACTTATTTTTATCTCAGTGTCCTTTCCTTACTAGGAGGAAGGCTACCTAACTGCATGGTGTCCACTCTTGTATGTGATCTTGTGTCTGTCTTTCTGAACCATGTGTTGGTCACCATCAAGCCATTTGCCTGAAAGAAGTTTAGAATGGTCTCTCCTTCTTTCATCCTGTTGCCACACTCATGTGGACCCAGGGAAGAGATGTTAGCTACTTACTTCCAGAACAAATCATTTGTAACACAATTTGTTGAATCATTTGAAAGCAAATTAGCTTGTTTCTTTCAAGAAATCATAATTTATATCTTACAGTACAATTAGCACTTTGTTTCATCTTTCAAAAACAAACACATATATGACTGTAGCACAGCTATTACCGAGTGTTATTTTAAGCAGCTATATGTCAAAAGGTCAGCTCTGACACATCAGCTGGGGATGAGTGACATTCTTGTTTAGTTTTATTGGAATGGCTGCTAACATGCATTAGAAATCCTTCTAGTATGAAAGAGCAAAACCTTATCACTTGGGTTTCACCTCTTAGCTCACAAATCCGTGAATACTGCCTGTTACAAAGTTATGGGACAGCTCTAAACAAATGAGGTTTCCAGGGAGGTAAACAATAATGTTAAAAATCGTGCTTGTGAAAGAGAATACTGAAGTACTGAATGTGTTTGTAACTTCCATGTTTTGCAAACATTAACAGCTGTGAGATCATCTATGCCTGACTTTTATGAGAAGATGAAGAACAGGCTGCGGACGGAGGCTCAGGGAGCAGACACTGTGGTGTGGCTGGCAGTTTCTCCTGCAGCAAGTCATCATCCTAGTGGTCTTTTCTTTCAAGGTAAGGATTTTAGTAATAATGTTTTAATTTAAAATTTCATTTGCAAATGCATTTTGTTGATGTGTTAAAACTAGGTTTTCTGCAGAAATTGTATCCCTACGTCAGTATTGCTAAATAATCCAAATGCATTCACTTTTCAAGATTTACATATAATTAGAAATATGAATACTATGTAACACAAGAGTAGCAAGGTTCTCAGGTACCTTAACAGTAGCACATAAAGTTGTATTGCCTGTATTAATTGAATTATTAATACAGTAGTAGCTTCACTCCCTTGAACTTTTGTGCAGCTGACATTACTGTCTTGATCCCATGTATAATCCACTTGCCTGCCAGGTTGTGGACTACATGTTCAAACTGACCAATAAAATGCTTTTCTCTATCACAGCACATGGTTTTGACATAAAATGTATTTAAATTAGTTTTTTCGTTATATTTTTTCTGTTCTTACTGCTGAGAAAAGACTTGTCACCAGCTACAAACCATCGGTGTGTGTTCAGCCCTAGACTGAAACATTTACTTATCTGCTCTGCATTACAGGGAAAAGATTTAGGGAAGTTCTCTATGAAATGTTGTGTAGCTAATTCAGTACATGTATGTTCTTTCTGTCATTGTTAGGTTTGTTGTTTTTACAACAGCATAAAAGTAAAAGATAAATTATAAATTGCCATGGCACAGCTTAGGATTGTTTAGCTACCTAGGCAATGAAGACGTTTACCAGGGAGGGGGTGGGAGAAAGCAGCTAATGCTGGTTCATTCACCCTGCAGGTAAGGATGTAGTTTGACCTACTGCACTGCTGGCATCTAGGTAAGGTAAATACCAGGCAACTGTATGGCTGAGATATGCAGTCTCACCTTGCAGTGTGTTCCATGTTTAGCCAGATTTCATGTATGTACATAGTTGTGCATGTGTCACTAGAAATATGCACATTTCAGGCTGTGACAAGGGGTAGTGTGCTTGTATCAAGCATTAACACTGATGGCTGCTGGTTTGGTGGCTACACATGACCAGCTTTCACCTATAGGAAGCAAATGAGACAGTGTGGCAAAATAAGGCTGATAGTTTGCATGTGCAGGGATCTTCTTCTTCTTTCGGCTTTTCCCGGTTAGGGGTCGCCACAGCGGATCACCTGTCCACTCATGATTGGCAGTAGAGTTTTTATGGTGTCGAGTTGCCAGCCCGGCACCCAACCTTCCACAGAAGGCACACACACACACACACACACACACACACACACACACACACACACACACACACACACACACTCATACCTAGGGCCAGTTTAGAGTGTCCAATCCACCTACAGCATGTCTTTGGGATGTGGGAGGAAACCGGAGCACCTGCATGTGCAGGGATAAAACAGAGAAAAACAAACAGGAGGTAAATTCTTCTATGCCCAGAAAAAAAAAACAGGAATTCCATAATATTTACATTTATACTGCTATCACATCAACCTAGCGCATCAAGAACACAATTACTGTTTATCAGTAATATGTAGCCAACTGATAAGTATTTTTATTGTAGTAACAGCTCTAACCAGTCATGCTTCAAAAGATAAGATACCAGCAGTTCAGTTGTCACCAGGTTTACACACATATGCTTATAGTAATAAAATCTCCAATTACAGTCTCTTGAAATTAAATTAATAAGGTATTTATCTGAAATAAATGTTCTTTGTAAAATTAGTTATACAAACAGCTGTATATTTGTACAATGAAATACAGAAATGCATGGGTTAACAGACGAATGGCATGTAGAAGAACCTATCTACCAGCTTATCCAGTCCTATCTAAAGTAGATTTTACTAAATTCTTTGTACTTTCAAACAGCTGCACAGTCTCACGAGTGCTTTTTATGATGGATCTTCTTTCCCAGGGTTGTAGGCAACTCTGCAAACTTTAAAGCAAGACTAAAACTGCTACCTCTGTAAGTGCAGTTTTTATTTGGTAAGGGTCTGAGCACTTATCAGGTGTCCAGGAGAGGATGCTCTGAAATGGACCAACACTGGAAAACATTTAATCATCATAGTCCATCCAGATAACCCCTCCCCTTTGCTAAAGAGTCCAAAGAAACTTGTTTCCTGTTGCTCACAGAATTTAAAAGTTACCCTTCCTGCACAGCATTGCTGATCCATTCATGGCAGTCTTTTAAAAAAAAGCAGGCTATACTACTGTATGTCTGAAATCATTTCACTTCCAAGGCTATAATGCACGTTTTACAGAAAACAACTGCATAATTCCCATACTGTTTAATTTTGTACACTTTATAAGTGTGCTCTTGTTTAATAAAAATAGATGTAGTGCATATTTTAAGTTATTAGGTAGGTACTAGGCTATCGGCCCTGAGGCCTATACAAGCCCAGCCAAAAAGGTACCCTGGCTTTTGCCAGCCAAGAAAATTATTTTCCTGTGCCAATGTCGAGCAGAGCCACAGAGGTGATCCCCGGGGTGAATTTCCTATTTCCCATCCAGTCATCAAGATTTTTCTTGAAGAGTGCTAATGAGGAGCTTTGTTTGATATAGATAGGTCTTTTAAAAGGTTGTCATGGACCCTTTTCAGCCATGATCCTGTTCACAAGGGTTGTAGTAAATGCAATAAATGTATGTGGGCAATTTATAGTAATCAATCAACCTGCATGATTTAGTAAGTGGAAGGGAACCAGAGAAAACCCATGCAGGTAAAGGAGGAACATGCAAGCTGCACACAAACTAGGACCAGAAATAAGGATTGAACCTTGGACTCGTGAAGCAGATATGTTAAGCACTCAGCCACTCTTCTTGATTTGTAGTAATGTTGTGTATATGTGTGTGCGGAGGGGGGGGGTATTATTGAGCTTGCAGATATATTTATTTGAATCTATGTACACTTCTAATTGAGGCTCATGGTGTAAGAAGGAACAGGAAGTTATGGTTAGAGACATTCTCCTTTTTTACATTGCCTTTGGTACAGTAGTTACATATTTGCATTCACATGTTTTTGTGCTTGATCCTTTTTACATTTATTGCCATTGTATTTATTTTAAGCATGTGATGGCTGTTTGCTGCACAAACCAGGTAACATCTGCTATACAGAGTTGGGTGATTGTAAAGCATTGATGTTAAGTTGTCAATCTCGCCTTCATTCTTGCTGGATGGGTTCAGAGCTGACCTTCGGCTCCGACTCGGCCTATACTAAACCTCGAGAGCTATTTATACCGGTTCGAGGCTACCCTATATCCCACAATGCTAGGCGCTAACTACCCAGATCTCATTTGCCGCTTACAGCTGCGAGGTGCATTTATTACCGGCTCTTCAGGTTAGAAGTTATAATTCAAAAATTTTCTATCTTTTATTCAGGTTTTTTTTCTTAGTTTTAGTTAGTGACCATCCCATTAGCTTCCCTTCATAGCTAATCCCCCTTCCGGTCCCTTTTTAATCCCTTTAGTTATAAGGTCAGGCCCTTGGGCCTATTCTGCTTAACTTGTCAGTTTAATTTTGGTGTGGCTGACTTTACTGTTTAAAAGGGTGTCTGTGTGTGTGTGTGTGTGTGTGTGTGTGTGTGTGTGTGTGTGTGTGTGTGTGTGTGTGTAATTTTTGTACTTAGGATGTCAAAAGACACCAGGGTCTCAGGCTTCAAGAAGTGTGACTCATGCTGTCAGAAAATGTCGCTGACAGGCGGTCACACTTCTTGTGTTTATTGCCTGGGCCCTCTGCACCTGCAGGACTCTTGTTCGGTCTGTCATGCGTTCAGCCCAAGAGTCCTGCAGGAACGCAGAAACAAGTTAATTTTGAAGGGCTTGTTAAAGCCTGAAGGTTCCCCGACCAAGTCTTTGTCAGGGAAGCCTTTGAAGCCATCTAAGCCGTCGGCTCCAAGCTCAGAGCCTTCGACAGGTGGTACTCAAACTGATGTCACATCGGCTCCGGCTGGAGCCTATGTTTCCAAGACACAGTCTTCATCATCGGCTCCGGCTGGAGTCGACGTTCCTCAAATTCAGACTTCTACATCGGCTCGAACCGGAGCCGATGATTCAAGGACTCAGTCGGCGCCGATAGTGGTGTCAGCGCCATCTGCTAGCCGTAAAAGGTCCAGATCTCCATCCTTGGAGTCTGTTCACTCGGCTCTGAGGTCTCCCTTACTCTCGGAGCAGAGTCATCGAACCCATTCCTCCAGGTCTTCCAGGCTGTCGGACCACGACCTTGAGAGGGTGGTTAGTAGACTTCTTAAGTCTCAGGCACTAGCCCAAATGCTTCATAGCCCTTCTCAACAGACAGTGGCTATCCCCACTTCATCATCGATTCCTCCTCCGAATCTTCCTCTAAGTTCGGAGCCGGAGCTTGTGGGAGCCGTGGCCGTCGACACGTCGGAGCCGATACCTCACCTTTCGGCTCCGTCGTCAGCTCCGGTCTCCTCCATGGTCCCATCCTTGGAGGAATCCGGGCACATGGACTTCCTCGTCGGCTCAGAGGGGGCGAGTGGCATCGGACCCTTGTCCGACCCCGTTCTCCCTCTCGGAGCTTCGGCGCTGGTGTTTGGCCCCGACATCGGCTTCGGAGCCGTCCCTCTCGGTGCCGGGAGGCGTCCTTATCTCTTCGGAGCGGGGACCTTCTACCCTGCCTGATAGGGGTGCCTTCGAAGTCATGAGGAGTGTGCTGGCCCCTGTGCCTGCTCCACGGTCGGCTCCCTCAGCTCCTCCCTGTGTAGTGCCTGCTGCGGTCTCTACCCACCCTCTCATTCCTAACCGTAGAGATCCAACACCTCAGGTTTCCCCATTGGGAATATCCTCCTCTTCCGAGGTTTCCCCTGATCCGTCAGGAGAACCCCCTCGGAAGAGGAAATGTAAGAGGAAGCATGTGGACTCCCCTGAGTCCATTACATCGGATACCGACTTGGATGAGTCGGAAAGGTCCCCACGGTCCCCCTCTGAGGATGTCTCCTTTTCAGACATCCTTGAAATCCTGAAGCAGAGGGGGAACTGGTCTACCCTTAATCCTTCCGAGGCCGAGTCTGTTTACCTAGAGGCTTTTGGGCTCTCGCCCTTCCACCTGCTGGGTGTCTCCGCCCTTTGACCCCCTCATGGAAGTGGTGGCATGGAAGGCGTGGAAGGCCCGTGATACGATGGAACCTACCCCATGGAGGCCTTCCAAATTTATAACAGCCCCTTCGGACAAACAGTTTTTAGCCAAGGATGTCCCATTTGATGCCATGGTGGTGGCTGCAGCCACTAAGAAGGAACTGGCTGATCCTTCAGTGCCTGTCCATCCTCCTAACAAGGAGTCTAGGACTATGGATAGGTATGGCAAGCGGATGTTTTCTTCAGCGACCTTTGTCATGCGTTCGCTGAATTATCTGTGCCACTTCACCCGCCTTCAAAGAGACATGCTCAAAGAAGTGGGTGAGGTCTTACAGGATCCAACAGCTGTGGGGTCTCAAGACAAAATAAATTCCCAGCTGGCAACCCTGAATTCCATTGTCAACTCCACCATGCGGCTTATTTCCTATGTGGCCGATGGGGCGAGTAGGGCTGCAGGCACAGGCGTTACGCCTGGATGCGGCTTTGTTACTTTGCAGACCCCTTTAAGGCATCCTTCACTAACTCCCCCTTTGACGGTTCAGCTTTGTTTGGACCTCAGGTGAAGGATACTTTGACCCGATGTGAGCAAGAAGGCAAGACTCTCTCTGCCGTGGGAGTCCGTTTTTCCACCCCGTCTAGACCATACCCTAAGGGTCAGAAGGGTGGGAAGATGTGGTTCCATAAACCACAAGAGGTCACGCCTGATGCAAGAGGTCAGTTCCCCTCTAGAGGCAGGGGGGGGACAATAACAGACACCGCCCTAGGGGCAGAGGAGGTCCGCAAAATCAGGGTAGCAGAGAGTCTCTTTCTGACAAACCATTCCAGCATCCCTGAGAAGCTGCCTGACTGTCTGCCTTCGGAGGCAGTCAGGGGAAGGTTATCACTGTACCCAGAAGCCTGGCTTTCACTCACCCAAGACAAATGGGTACAGTCGATCATATCCGAGCCTTACAAAATTCCCTTTATCCACACCCCAACTCAGCCAAAAGGACCCCTTCCAGACGTTCCACCCAGTCTAAGGGAACAAGCAGTACTAGAAATATCAAAACTGCTAACAAAAAGAGCCATCCAGCCAGTCCCAGCAGACCAACAAGGATCCGGAATCTACTCCAAGTTCTTTTTGGTACCAAAAAAGACAGGGGACTGGAGACCCATATTGGATCTCAGCAGACTAAACAGGTCTGTAAGAAGAACGAAGTTCCGGATGGTCATGCTACAGTCCATTCTACCCTTTCTGGGTCAGGATGATTGGATGTGCTCAGTAGACCTTCAGGATGTGCACTACCACATCAAGATGCACAGGCGCTCCAGGCGGTTTCTCCGCTTCCGGCTGGGAACCAGTCATTATCAGTTCAGAGCCCTGCCCTTTGGTCTCACTACAGCCCCCTGAGTGTTCACCAAATGCATGGCAGCGGTTACGGCTCATCTGAGGCATCAAGGATTCCAGGTGTTTCCATATCTAGATGACTGGCTCCTCACTGCCACCACCAGGCATCAACTTCTCTTCTCCAGAGATTACACCATTCATACTTGCAAAGGGCTAGGTATCTCCATAAATTTCGAAAAGTCTGCCTTGTTGCCTTGTCAGTCTATTACCTTCATAGGCGCCACCTTGGACACAGTCCGGCTTTCCGCAAAACTAACCGAACAAAGAGTTCTGGATATTCGCAGGCATGTTCACATCCTTCTTCAGAACAACAAAATCCAAGCCAGGTTTGTCCTGAAGGTATTAGGTTTCATGGCGGCAGCCATTACTCTACTTCCCCTAGCTCGCTTTCATATGCGGATCCTTCAATGGATGCTTTTTTCCCAGTGGTCCTTTCAACAACTTCCAATGTCACACAACATTTTAATAACCCTGTCTTGCAAGAAACACTTTTCTTGGTGGATGGTCTCCCCTCAAGTCCTTCAGGGCAGACCATTTGTTCCTTCTCCCCCGGTCGCCACGGTGACAAAGGATGCCTCCCTGATCGGGTGGGTGGGGGGGCATTTTCAGGGCAGGATGGTCCAGGGCACATGGCAACCTTTCGAGTGCCACCTGCACATAAATGTCTAGGAGATGAGAGCAGTACTTTTACCGTTGCAAGCCCTTCAGGACTCTCTTCCCATCGGGACTATTGCAGTTCAGACGGACAATATGTCCGTAGTGTGGTACATCAACAAGCAGGGCGGAACCAAGTCCTATCCCTTGTGTCGAGAGGCTCTCAGACTTTGGCAGTGGGCAATCTCCTCTCAGCGGTTTCTGATAGCAACGCACATCCCCGGGAAGTCCAACATCATAGCGCACAGGTTGAGCAGAGCCATTCTCATGCCACACGAGTGGTCTCTCAAACAAACAGTAGTGGAAGAAATTTTTCAGAGATGGGGTCGACCTTGCTGAGACCTTTTTGCAACACCTCAAAACAGCAAGTGCCACGACTTCTTCACTCTCTTCCCGGCCACCCCCCAGAGACGCTGTAGTCCACGATTGGCCCCGGGGACTTCTGTATGCCTTTCCCCCCTTTCCATTAATCACTCAATTGATTCAGAAAGCTACCGCCGTGAGAGCCACCATGATCCTCATTGCTCCGTACTGGCCTTGTCAGATATGGTTTCCGTTCCTGCATCGTTACCTCTTGGGGCAGCCCTGGCATCTGGACCCAGTGCCAGATCTCTTGACCCATCAGTCGGGACAGCTGCACCACTCCCTCCAATCTCTCAACCTCACAGCTTGGTTGCTCCAGTTCCAACCCTAGCCAGGCTTCCCCTTATTTCCCATTCTGTGCATGACATACTTATAGCTTCCCTAAAGTAATCCACCAGGACGATTTACGCCAGCAAGTGGAAGCATTTTTCCTTCTGGGCAGGAGCTAGAAATATAGATCCTTTTACTGCCCCTAGCCAATCAGTCCTAGACTTCCTAGCCAAATTGTTTCACTCAGGGTCTTCTTCCTCCACCATCAGAGTACAGTTAGCGGCTATTTCGAACTTTCATGCAGGCTTTTCAGACTCCAGTATCATGTCCCATAAGCTTTGTAAAACCTTTCTCAAAGGTATCTTTTTGCTTAAGCCCCCAATCAGGGAGCCCCCACCGCAGTGGGACTTAAATTTTGTTCTAACCTCCTTGATTCTTCCCCCCTTTGAACCTGCGGCTTCCTGCTCCCTTGTTATCTTGGAAAACTCTCTTTCTGGTCGCCATAACATCTGCGAGAAGAGTATCAGAACTTCAGGCCCTTTGCATTTGTCCACCTTATCTAGTTTTCCATAAAGACAGAGTGTCCCTCAGGACTAATCCGTCCTTTTTACCCAAGGTTTCTTCTGAAGCGGACCTAAACCAGACTATCGATCTTCCAGTTTTCTTCCCTAACTACTCCAACAGAGCAGAACAAAAACTGCATTTTCTGGACATTCATCGTCATCTCCGTTACTATTTGGATAGAACCAAGCAAGCTAGGAAATCTGAGCAGCTCTTCCTTTCTTATGCAGCAGGCAAGAAAGGCCTTCCAGTTTCCAAAGTAACCCTTTCTAGATGGCTGGCATCTGTGATCACTTTCATCTATCAGCTCAGACGCCAAAAGCTACCGTCAAGGTCCAGGGCTCACTCAACCAGAGCATTAGCTACCTCAATAGCTTTTCAGGCTAGATTACCAATAGATTCCATTTGTGCGGCAGCCACTTGGGCCTCTCCTCATACCTTTATCTCTCATTACAAATTAGACATGGCCTCCAGAAGCCGGGCTAATTTTGTTTCCACCGTTCTCAAGAGTCTGTTCCGATGAGCCACCCAGAGTGAAGGTGCTAGGGATGTGGTCCCATCCAGCAAGAATGAAGGCGAGATTGACAACTTAACATTGAGAAGTTATGTACCTACCGTAACGTTCCATGTTAATTGTCTTCTTCTTGCCTTCTTTCTTGCATCCCACCCCCCATCCCCCTAGCCTGGACAGACCTAAGGATCCTTTGGGATCTTCTTCTTGCATCAGTTTGACCCCTAGGCTATCCCTTCTGGTAGCTATAGGTCTAGGTGACTTTCGAGTGAGGTTTCCTCTCCTCCTTTTGTTGGAGAGCAAAACTGCTATGGTTTTCAGCTATCAAACGAGATCTGGGTAGTTAGCGCCTAGCATTGTGGGATATAGGGTAGCCTCGAGCCAGTATAAATAGCTCTCGAGCTTTAGTATAGGCCGAGTTGGAGCCGAAGGTCAGCTCCGAACCCATCCAGCAAGAAAGAAGGCGAGAAGAAGACAACTAACATGGAATGTTATGGTAGGTACATAACTTCTCATTTTATGAAATATGTCTTATTGATTGTCACTTTTAGCATGCTTCAGCTTGTCATGATGCACCTTTTCACGATATAAAAGGTTTTCCCACCCTCATCCCACATAACCCAGAAAGGCTGTGATTTGTACTATCTCAGCTTTTCTAACTTCAGGATGTCCCGGATTCAGCACTTCAGTATGCTGCCAGGTCAGAGAGTGGAGATTTTATGTGCGCCAGTATTTTGCACCTCTGTGGCAGGCAGATGCTGATCCTCACTGTGTGCTTCTCCAGTTTTAACAGACTGTACCTTATGTGCCTCCCCAGGGCAGGGCTGCTACAACATTTTAAGTATTAGTTTAGGTCACCAGACTATGTCCAGAATCTGCAGCACAGTAGGTCTTGATTATGAAAAACTGAATGGAATGAAGAGATGATAATTAAAAGTACATAAATGAAACAAATGACGCTTAATACCACTCTTAGAATTCTGAAAGGTTTTCTTTTTCTGTGTAACAGTATTTTAGGATAACATTATTATGTACTGCAGTATCAAGTTGCAAATTTCATGTTTATTCTGCCTTTTGACTTGCTGGTAGTTTTGACATTAACTAAATTTTATTACTAAAAAATAAATCCACACTTCTACACTGACTACTATTCTTTATGGCTTCTCATTTTTTATATTTATTATAGGGTACTTTGTGAATGAAAACATGCTTTTTAAATTGAGGATGCTTTAAAATAATCAATTAAATAAATATGTTTCATTTCCTCATCATGTATCTTGGCTGAAAGGTTCAAACTCATATCTGTTTATGTGCCAATTTCTAAACACTGTCACAAAGCAACTTAACCAAACGCAGGGTAAAACCAATAAATAAGTAACAGTAAGTGAGTGTTTTATTAGGGGTCGGCATTTGGGCATTAACAGCTACTTGGTCAAATAAAATAAGAAAGGAATAGAAATGATATTCTGCTAAGAGCCACTGTGACACTGATAAAATACACATATAATCATGCATACAGAGACGTTATCATGAACTTTATTTCAAACTTGCAAATGTGTGCTGTTAACATCCTCAGTGCTAAGACTTATAACACATTTTTATTTTATTCAGTATAACTAACTGATCTTCTTCTTTCGGCTTTTCCCGGTTAGGGGTCGCCACAGCGGATCACCGTCCACTCATGATTGGCAGTGGAGTTTTACAGTGTCGAGTTGCCAGCTCAGCGCCCAACCTTCTACAGAAGGCACACACACACTCACACCTAGGGCCAATTTAGTGTGTCCAAATCCACCTACAGCATGTCTTTGGGATGTGTGAGGAAACCGGAGCACCCGGAGGAAACCCACGCGACCACAGGGAGGACATGCAGACTCCGCACAGAAGGCACCCCAGCCGAGGATCGAACCGAAGAACCTCTTGCTGTGAGGTGCCAGCGCTAACCACTGCACCACCATGGCCGCCCTTCAGTATAACCAGCTGATAATATGACTATATTCATGGGTGTCCCACGACCCCAGGATGGGTAACTGACTTAATCGCAGACTTGGTTTTGCAGATTTTAATTTCTTTGTGGCTCATGCACTGACTCAACAAGCTAAACAGTATTGCTAGTTGTGACAGTTTTTATGCTGTGTACCAATCAAGGAGATTGAGACGTGCCAATATAATTCTTAATTCTATAAAGTCTAGGCAAACAAAATGCAAGTTCAGTCATTTAAAATGAATGTGTAGTGTAGATGAAGAACAGATTTAAGGAATTAAGCCACATGGAGTACCTGAACAACTGTGGACAGAAGTTCATGATATTGTCCTGGGGGGAGAAAATACTCCAGAAAGAAAGTGTAAGAAGACAAAATATTTGTCTGTGGGGGCTTTAAAACGGACAAGGGAAGAATGAGAATGAAAGGATTTAAAGATGTGGAAAATGTGATGAAAATTGAGTGTGGCAGTTTGGAGAACATTAAGAAGATATAAGGAAATTGTCATGATAAAAGACAAATACGGAAGGGACCTAGTAGAAGGTATTAAAGTAGATGGCAAGAATAAACTGTAGAACATAAGAAAGACATTAAAGCATTCATACATGCTATGGTTTGTTCTCTGATGTACAGCCAGACATCACTGAGAGTAAAGTTACACGGGTCTTAGAAAAACTTGCTAATAATGCTGAATGAAATGATGGGATTCAAGATGAATTGTTTTCATCCTGCAAAATAATGCTGTTAGAGCATTGCTTGAAAATTTCCAGGATGTTTAGAAAACACAACCATGACCATTGGATTATAAAAGGTCAGTTTATATTCCAGTTCCAGAAAAATGCAGTGCTAAAGAGTGAACACATTATTGAATAATCACACTTGTTTTGCATGCTAGTAATGAAATGCTCAAGATCCTGCAAGCTAGACTTCAGATGTATGTGGAGCAAGAACTGACAGATGTTCACTCTGGTCTTAAAAGCGACAGAGGCACCAGAGATCAAACTGCCAACATCCACTGGATATTACAGAAAGCAATAATAATATCTGGTTCTGCTTTGCAGACTGCTGTAAATCCTTTTGACTGTACAGATCATAACAAACTGTGGCAAGCTATTACAGAAACGGGGCTACCATGTGAAGGTGTTTTGGGCTATTTTCCATTAAAAGTTCCCTGGTTCTGACACCATGTCAGGTGGTGCTATGAAATGCAGGCTGCTTTAGAGAGAATCATCTCAGAAATGCGAGGATTCAGCGCAGGTTTTGGTTAACTGGTAACTTTATTAAGCATACACAATATTAACATTCCAGAATCTCACACAAAAGTGTCCACAGCTCAGTACTCACACTGCTTTATGTACAGACTCTTTCTTTTTTTTAAACACCTTTAATGAATTTATCACTTGTGACATTGGAAAACTCACACAATGTAAAAGTAATCAAACCATATTAACAAGATCACATTTACAAGCATTATACATCACATATCTTATAATCTAGGCAACATAACATACATTATTCAGTTTCTGCAGTCTTTTAAACCTCACTCGCCCAAAACATTTTTCTGCATGTATTCTTCCCACAGTTTCCATTTTTATTATGTAATTTACTCCTCCCTTTTTCTAAAGATCCCACCTTCTGTTCTTTTATGTCTGTTACAATATTCACGTATTCAAGTATAGTTGGTTAATATTTTGGTTTTCATGTTCTAGTAATTGCTTTTTTTGGCAGCTACCAGAATTAAACTTAACTAAGCCTTACTATGTCTAGGTAATTCAGATCCTGTATCCGAGCTAAAAAAAAAATAATAATAATAATTTCCTTAATTACACTTATTTGCTCATCCAGTATTCCCAACTCTGTATGGAAGTTTTAAAGTCTGCCAACTTATTGCACTCCCAAAACATATGTTCCCAGTTACCTCTTTCTTTCCTATGACACCTCCAGCAATTGCCATCTGCCTGGGAAAAGTTCTTTGGAGTGTGCTTGGGGTATAAAAGTATTTATGCAAATACTTCCAGGCAAAAATCCTAAATATTCTCAACTTTTATGCATAATTGAAAGACATACATATGTCTTACCACTGCTTCTTTGTGAATTGCATATCTAATCTCTTTCCAATCTGTTCTGACCTGTTCTGATTGATTCCTATAGTTATTGTGCAATATTTTATATACCCTACAGTTGTCCTTTTTTTAACAGCAGTTTCTGTTGCAGATTTAATTAGAAACTCAGTTAGTGCAGTTCTTTCATTTAGGATTCCCTTTTTCCTTTGTCTATACTCTAATATCAATACCTGATAGGGAAGGCAATCATTAGCTTGCAATCCAATTGTCTTCTTGGCCTCTTCCTATTCTATTATCTTTCCTTCGCTAATTATTTGTTCCCAATACCCAATACTAATATGTGCTAAGAACATGTTGGCGTAATTATTGGCACAGGAGGTGCCCATAGCTACGCCATCTTTCTGTCTATATACCATGTCCTTAAACATAAAGATATTATTCTCTAAGATTAACTCTAAGAAATGAACAATTAGATCTATATGAACTGTAGTATAGTCACTATGATCATGTAAATATTGTGAAATAAATGTAAGTCCAAGACTATTTGGAATCACTGTAAATAATGATTGTATATCAAATGTAACAAAGAGACAATCGCTTGTGAGATCTTTATGTTTGATACATTCATAGAACTCAATTAAAAATTGCTTAGTATCTCTTAATACTATATTATTCTTATTGAGAACTTCCCTGAGATGTTTCTTAACAAATATAGATAGATGTTCCGTTACCCATCCACGACCTGAGACTATTTATAGAAGTAAGTTGATAGAGAAAGAATTATATGACTATTTGAACATCATAACACCTATCATTCCAGTTATTCAAGGGCAACCCAAGATACATAAAGATCATACGAATCCACCCATGAGACCAATAGTCGCCCATTTAGAGATAGAATGAGAGAGCACCTTTATCACATCAGAAAGGGCTCTAATCATAACGTATTAGCTAAGCATATAACATTGTATAATAAAGAACATACATTTCTGTTTAGAGTATTACAGGTCATAACCCCTAATATTAGAGGAGGTGATATTGTAACGTATACAGAGAGTAAGGAAACAGAGTGGATTATCTTACTGAAGTCAGATAGAGGACGAGGCCTGAATGAAAGGGCCTCAATAAAACCTAAACTTAGACAACGTAGAAATGTTAAGTGGTTATATACCGATTGGTATTATGAAACCCTCTATATTAAATCCACCTATTCTTATATTTATTTATATACATGTTTTTTATAAATCTATTTATTACATTTTTTATATATTTTTGTATAGATTCATATTTTTATTTGATTGTATATTATTATTTGCATTAGTATATTGGATTTAGAGCTTAGATAGATTTATTTTGAGATATATACCTTTAAATGAGAGCTTCTAAATTAAGCTTAATTGTCTACTTGAATTGATTTGTGTATATAAGAAGAATGTTTTCTTTGGTATCATGAGAGATCTGATGAAGCTATTTGTGAAAGCGCTTATCTGTGTCACATTTTATAATAAAGACTCTTGGATTATTATATGTGGAAGTACTTGCTTCTTGCTTCGCTCCGCTTTTTATTTAATAATATTCTGTATGACTACTGCTATACTCCTTCAGGATTGGCGTCCAAAATCCCATTCTTTCCTTATATCTTGAATTTACCCCCCTTTTTCGATGTCATCTCTTTCCACTTTGAATTGTAGCTTTCTGCTTGTGTTATGTACAAGAGCCTTAACTGTGTAGCTCTAAAATATCTCTTCAGATCAGGTAATCCTAAACCTCCTTGTTCTGTTGAGAGGATGAAGTTATCCCACTTAACTCTTGCCCTCCCCCCAAATAAAATAATTCAACTCTTTATTAATTACTGTCCACAATTTCACCTCTGGTTGATAAAAATATACCTGACCTGTGTATAAAAACGAAATGGACTAAAAACATTTTAACTGCTTGAATATTGCTATCCATATCCATTGGCAAGAGCTTCCAGTTTCTCAGTTTTTGTATTATCTTTTTAGTCTCTTCCCACATATCCTTATCTGTTATAACCAAATCCTTTTAAGCCATACTCCTAAATACTTCATTTTATCATGTCCCCATAAATATGGGTATTGCTGAACCAATTCATTTGTGGGTACATAGTTTATAGCCATAGTCTTTGTTTATCTTTATTAATTATATAACCCCCCCCCCGGAAAAAAACAGAACTGTCTCAGAATATTCCACAACACTGAGATGTCCTTTTCTGATTTCATCAGGTTCAAAATAATATCTGCATATAAAGCCAGCTTTTCTTGAATACCATACCAATTATATTCTTGAATTTCTGAGTCTCTTATTTTCTTTGATTCTAAATATAACACAAATAAAGGGGAAAGAGGACACCCCTGCCTGAGTCCTCTCTTTAGACATAACTTAGAGAGGAATCCTCCCACTCTGAATTTTGCCTCAGATCCCTCTTATAGCCTTACAATTAACCTTATTATTGTATCTGGAAATGCAGGTGCTTCCATTGCCCTACTCATAAAAATCCTAGTTCACGCTTCGAATTCTTCTCTGTATCAAGACCCACCAATAACAGCAGCATTTTCTTACATTCTGCTTCCCCCTGGATGATCATTGTTCTATTAATATTCAACCCTCAAACAAAAACATACCTCCTCCACAAAACCCCATTGGTCCATACAGTATCTGTCAATTTTGGCATTACCTTTGCCATTCCTTTAACAATTTTAGAGACACAAACAGTTTATAATTATGGTTTAAAATTGAAATGGGCCTATATAAAGCTGATCAAATGGGTGTTTACCACCTTTGGTATCAGCCACCACAGTTTTTTTAGGATGTTTTCCTTTCAAAATACTGTTAAATAAAACCATTGGTATCGTTACCACTTTCTTCCCTCTTAACTTCTAAACTTCCATCAGAATACCATCTATTCCTGGAGACTTTCTTGTAGATGAATTATACAACACCATTTTTATCTCTTCCTGTCTTAACTGTTAGTTGTTGAGCCTCATCTATGTCTAACCTTGGCATATTTAAGAATTCCATAAATGTTTCTATTTCTGCTTTTTCTTGATTTCTCCACTTCTCTACTTTATACAAATTTTCATAAAATTTCCAAAATATCTCTAATACCTGTACAGGATCTCTGGTTATTTTTCCTGTTGTCCCTACATTTGGTAACACCCATTCTACTTTCTGTTGCCCAAGTCATTGTTCCAAAAGTTTTTGGCTCTTGAGATATTACCAAAAAAAACAGTTGCATAATAATAATCTGTCTAAACTCAGTCATATTATCTAGGTACTACTTTGTTTTCTCTTTAGCACTCTGCAGTTGTACATTCTCTTGTTCTGTGAGATTCCCTTTATTGTGTAATCCTTTAACCTTTGTCAGTCCCTCTAAATAATTCTTAATACGTCTTGATCAGACCTCATTTTCTTTTATTTCTCTCCTGTCTTTACACTGCACTTTCATTTTATCCCATTCACTAGCTATAACTTCTGCAGTACTTTGTATCTTCCCTGATAATTTCCACTACCCACTCCTGAAAATTTGTCTCTTTTTAACAGGTATATGGGGAAGTGCCAGTGTCTCATCATTACTTCATTGTCCTACATTTTTATCTTGGTAATTGTTGGCTTGTGATCTAAAATAGTTATTGGATTTGTATCAAAGTTCTGAATTAAATGGACATGTTCCCATGAGATATCATTTCTAACCAGACTAGCCCAGTTATTATACTTTGGGGAAATATGTAAATTCTCTTCTAGTTCCTGCTACTGAATTCACATCTTTAGAAAGATTTTTAGAAATTTCTTCAAAAAGCTATGCCCTTTTGTTTTCCCTTCTAGGCCTCCCAGATACATCCTCATTGTTGCAAATCAAATACCAGTCCCCATCTACAAGTAATATTCCCTGCTAAAAGCTGACTTTTTTTCTCCCAAATGTTTTAGCATGCAAAATAGCAGTTTCAGGTAGAATATAAATACATGCCAGTGTAACCCTCATCCCTTACCAGAAGCCCCTTACTTCTACAAATCTGCTGTTATCTTTTTTCCCTGTTCTATCACTCTGCTGTTCTTCTAGCAATTAATATAAATGCTCCTCTTTTCCATTGTCCCTGATATTCTGCAGAGTATACATTATTAAATCATTTCTTTATCAAATGTGCATGCTCAGTCCTTTCTAAATGTTTGTCATGTAGCATTGCTATTTGCACTCTGCATTTCTTAATATAATTGCTTTTTTTTCCTTTTTGTCTATACCCGTGAGACCATTCACATTACAAGATAATATGAAAAGTGTTGCCATTGTGGTAAGAAGTCATTATTCCCACCTATTTTGTATGGCAGCTTTTTGAAATGTTTAATTCCAGCTTTTGTGATGCATGCCCCCAATAATGATTGGCATGTTAATCTTTTATACAGTTTTTTTCTTATCAGCATTGGAACCTACGTTGCATTGTACAAGACTTTTTGTTTTAATAGAAACCCTCAAACAAAAACATACCCCAGAATGTATTAATACAAACACACATAACTGTGTAAATCTTCAAATAATGAATGATAACCCTCCTAACAGGAACATTTGTGCCAAATAGCTGCTGATACAGACCCTAGTTAACCTGAAATTGAGGTTAACCATGCTAAGGTGCATGTTATTGCCTGTGCTTCTACTTACACTAATTGGTGTATTTTCCTTTTTATCTTTATTACCCCTCCCCAAATGTGAAAACTACTTGCATTCTTTCTAAAATCATTAACTTTTAGCCTTGAAGAAACCCTTGCTCTGTCTTTTATTGCCCTATTATCAGCTTGTCTCAATGGAAAAGTAAGAGAAAAAAAGAAAAATATATTCCTCTGTTGCATGCAGCCTGAAAGGAAAGCTGAAACAGCTGTTGCTAAAGGAAAACTTTTCATTATATTCAATGTTCTCATATTTACTTGCTTCCACTTAAAATGTGTTATTAGACTAAGACAAGGGTCTTAATCCAGACATTCACCTATGCAAAAGTGAAAACATATCAGCTCTGCATATATTATGATCTGTGTACATTTGCATTCCATCTCCCACCTCAACAACCCAAGATTATTGCCAATTAATGTAAACATGCTTTTGTCTAGCTTTTCTTCTGTTTTTGCATTGTAATACCTACATTTTTTAATACCAAAAAAGAAGAAAGAAAGAGAAGATGAAGAAAAAAGGGATCTGTTTATTTTAATAGTATTAACGCATACAGTCCTTCTGTCCATCAATCCATTCATCCATCCATCCATAATCTGTTTTCCCATTTTTTTGGACATGGGTTGGGGTGTCACTTCGACAGTAACAATCATCTAGAGCAAAGGTTCACACCACCTGGTGGCTAGTCCTGCCATATCACACACTTGCATGCACAATCACACCTGTGGCCAATTGAGAGTGTCCAATCCACCTACTGCATGTCTTTGGAATGTGGGAGGAAAAGGAGCACCTGGAGGAAACCCACACAAACAGAGGGAGGACATGCAGATTCCACAGAGAAGGCATCCCAGCTAAGAATCAAACTGGAGAACCTCTTGCTGTGAGGCAACAGTGGTATCCACTGCACCAATGTGCTGCAATCTTCAGTATCATCATCTAACATGAATGAAGCACATAAGTGCATGTTTCTCTTGCTTTTATTAAAGCAGGCCAGATCTACTGGATTTTTCAGTTTGCTCCTGGGATGAACCTCAAAGCTGGTCGTATAGTACATCTTCATTAAGAACAACTGAAACTACTTTACTATAAAATATGCAATTTATATTGTGAACATTTTCATACAAATACTGTTGCGAAAATAAATTGTTTGACTTAACTGTTACCTTTTTCCTTTCTCCTCCCCTCCCATCAAAGTCTTTCCAAACATTAATGACATGAAGTGAAGCAAAAGCCTTTCAGTTCCTCACAGGTTTAGCAAAGTCAAAAAAGTCTTCTCATTTTACTTATTCTTACACAGCTGCATTTCACAAATGTGATCAATGCTTTGTAGTCTCACATTTGTCCACTAATATCCATGTTGCTGGTTTTGTTCCTGTTCTTTTCATCTCTCAGCTCCTGAGTCGGGTTCATTTCCATGGTGGTACTGATTTTTCTGGTTGACACCTGTGCTTTTCCTTTGGAAGAGTGGAAAAGGTTTCATTGGCAAGGTTTCTATTTGTAATTTATTATTTTATGAATGAGAAGCAGAGTCTCCTTCTACTTAATGGCTCATTTTTTGTTAGACAAACCTTTGCTTTTCTTCCTTAGCCTGTTCTACATCAAAAAATCACTTTGATCCTTCAAGAAAAAAATATTCTGATGACAGCTGGATACAGCAGCTTGGATGTCACACCTAAATCTCGACATCCCCCTGATTACAGGAATAAATTTGTTTCTCTTCTACCTGGTGTACTGTGAATAATCATTTCCACAAACACTCTACTGTCTCCAAAGTTTAATACGTTGCTCTTTTACCACAGTTTTGTTAGGATCAACTCTTTCTGCTGGTAGGTTTGCATCTTTACTAATAAAGGTCTTGGCTGCTTTCTCACGGACATATTTGGAGCATAAGATGATGTGCCCTTTCAATTAATGGTTCCTGCTGTTGCTTATTTGTGCCTTCATAAAATTAATACAGTTTGTTCCTTCTAGTTTTTCTGGTCTAAGATTTTCACTGTGTGCTCTGTCCTCTAATTCTACCATTTTTTGAAACATCTCTTCTTGAGCATTCGCAGCCGGCATTTTATCAGTTCTGACCTCTGATTTTTGCAGTTTTATCAGCTCATCAGAGTATTTGTTTAAAGCTTCTTCCATTTTTTCCAGCCTTTTGTTATTTCAGTTGCTATACTCCTTCTTGTTTTATTTATTTTAAAATTTTCTGAGCACATTTCACTTTTCCTTCTAGATTTCTGGAAGCTATGTCTTTCACCAAAGATGGAGCTTAAACTGCTTTTTGCTGGACAGCTGCAGAATTCTTCCCAGTCAGTGTTTTCTCTTCACCTTTTTAGTTGATTTTCTTTCTGGCTCTCTTAGTTCCTTTACAGGCCTCCAAGCAGTGTACTTACCTGCCAGTAACTAAATTTTGCTCAAGGTGACAATATCTCTAGCTACAGTTTCTCAGTTTCTTTTTTCACACTTGGAGAGCTGAAGCTAAGATGTTGATCAGTGTGCCGCCATCTTTTAAGTCCATACAGACTTTTTATTAAATGAGCAATGCCATGCTTTTGTATTAAAAAGGGCAATATGCTGCATACATACATTTATATACATATATATATATATATATATATATATATATATATATATATATATATATATATATATATATATATATATATATAGATAGATAGATATAATGTATGAGGTCCCCTTCACATGATCGACTTTTCCCAAAGTCGAAATTCATATGGCTGAGACCATATGATCGACTTTTGAAAAGACGAACACGGGGAACCGCGATCTCCGTACAGTGCGGAATGGGAAAATTTCCCTCTTTCGCACTGTAGTGCGATCTCGGAGTTGGTATATTTAAGTTATGGGGAGTGTGTGCCCCCACGGGGGGTGCAGGGTAGCATGCCCCCCTGCTAACAGTTTTAAGGTAAGTGTTCATTGTGGTTTTTGTGCTATTTTACATGGTCGGCTTTCCGAAAGTCGATCATATGGTCTCGGCCATATGAAAGACGACTTTGTGAAAAGTAGACCCAATGTATGTATGTGTGTGTGTGTGTGTGTATATATATATAAAATGTATATATGTGTGCATATATATATATATATATATATATATATATATATATATGTATGCATTTTAGCAGCTTCAGTTCACTTTATAATACATAGTTCAACACTAAAAACTGTAAACTATCACATTTGAGTGGTGTTGGAGACAGGGAATGTAAAATTCAGGATCATTTGGGGATTTGGGATGATAATATTTATTTCCTAATTTTGGTGGTGTTAATAAATTCTGAACTAATATATTAATGCTATTGTATGCATTTCTTTCTGTATGATTATCAGTTGCCAGTTTAGTATTTCACTTCAGTAACGTTAAACCATTGTCATAATACTGGACACCATAATTTCAAAGGCAGCCTTCAATATTTTTAATACTCATTACCCTGATGTCCACCCACCCACATCCCACTGCATTGTCATCAACAGTTTATAAGCATTATTTTGTTGTGATGAATTGTATTAGGAGTTACAGATTTGCAAGTATTGTTTTATATTGTCTACACACACAATTGTTTACCTGATTTTTATTTCACTATTGCAGACAGGAAGCCTGTATCCACCCACCTACCCTTGGCCCAGACAAGGTCATCCCAAGAAGAGGAGGAGAAACTGTTGAAATCTTTACAACAACTCACAGAAAAATTCAAAAATGGTTCTTTATAATGTCACTTCTCATTTGTATACATTGTACTGGTCTGCCTGTGCCTATTGCGAATGAGATTGTCACTGCTTATTAATAAAATGTGTAAACTGATAACGTTGTATTTAATGCAAAACTGTACTTCAGTGTTTATGGATCCCTCTGTTGAATAAGTACTTCCCTTACACTTCCCTTAGTATGTGTAACTGAAGTAAACATCTTGCAGATATTGTTTAGCATTTTTTTACCTTAGCTGTTTTTAGAAACAACACATCAGTCTGACCAATGGAATGCAGTGTTTATTAGTTTTGTAACCAGATGGGTCCAGTTGGGACAGGGTGTTGTTCTAATAGGGACCAAGACAGGAAAAAGCAATACATTAAGAAACAAGAGGTCATATATATTGCAGAGAGCTTTGAACTTATAAGCAAGTGGTGAACTAGGAGAATTATCATCTCAGAGCTCATTTCATATATAGTGACATTTCAGTACAGCACAATTCACAGGAAGCTGTATTTCAGGACAGTTCAATAAACAAGTAACACAGCCCTACTGCAATGAGATGGCTTAAGTTGTATATGAATCAGATTTGTGCTACTACTTGTAAGGTCATGGTTATTTAACTGACGGGACTAAAGGAAGCTTTCACTAGCAGGAAGCTGATTCAACTTTCAAATTATGGCAGGTTAAAAGTCCATGTCCCTTATGTAATTAAGGATTGGGAAACTGAAAATTAAAAGCTACAGACCTAAATTTCCTTGTCAGAGACATAACTTAACTAGTCAATGTCCTACTTAAATGATTACAGGGCTAGGGTGCTCTGCATAATAACTTGTGAGTTAATTAGCTGGAAAGTAAACACCATTTGTGAGGCATACTATTCTGTGGTTTATGATAGTCGTACAGTCCGTGGCTTCCTTCTGAGGCTTTATTAATGCTGTATACACAGTAGTGCACCAGTTAGCATTGGGTGGGGGGGGGGGCATTCTGTGCAGAGTCTGCACATCCTCCCTGTCCCATCTTCAGTTTTCACCAAGTGATCCAATTTCCTTCTGCACCCCAAAAACACCCACTGGCATCCCTCCGACTGTGCTCATGGTGGATGTGCTGTGTAAGAGTGAATAAGTGTGTGCATCTTGTTGTGTGTTGGTGCCCCAGTTAGGATTAGTTCCTCTGCCTTGTGTCCAGTGAGTGCTGGTTTAGGCTGCAGCTGTTCTGCAACCCTGAATTGAATTAAGTGGGTAATGAAACAATGAATGAATGAATAGTAAAATAATTTTTCTGATGAGGACAGATTTAGCCATTTTCACTTTGTCCTCTGCAACAGATGGTAATCTCTTGATCCTCCTACTGTAAAGTTAACTTTTAGCAGAAACCATGAGGTTAGTTTTAGTGTAGATCTTATCTTGAGTAAACCAAAGTCCCAGGTATCTGCAGTGGTCAGAGACACCTGTAGCAACTGCTTTGGGTGTGATCTGTCATACAGTAAAGATCTATTTTAGCTTTGTTTGGATTTAGGAGTAGATTATTTTCATGTTAGTCATCTATTCCGGAATGCTGAGAACATTTTGTAAAGCATCCTGCATGGATGACATGTTACACAGAGCATAACAAGTTGACCTGGCATCTTCACCTTGGTCCTAGCATATAGCTTCGTCATAGGGCAGTTCTTTATCTTCCATTCTTGTACTTCATCTGCCTTACAGCATCTTGGACTGCATCAGTGAGAGACAGAGGACTTTACCAAAAGGTGCTTCAAGTTTTTGTGCTACTTTAGTAAACTCTCCTGTAGTGGTCTGTATATCTTAAAGGCAGGCTGTGTTCAGTAGTACTGTCAACTTCATGTCAGTATTACTGCGGGTTGTGTGTTGTCGTACTGTGAGCGAGTTGTGCATCATCTGTAGTACTATGAGATGTATATTGTAGTACTTTGAGTTGTGCATCGTAGTACTATGAGATGTGCAGTAGTACGGCCAACTCCATGTCAGTAGTACTGCGAGTTGTATGTTGTTGTACTGTGAGCGAGTTGTGCATCGTCTGTAGTACTATGAGATGTATATAGTAGTACTGCCAACTCCATCTCCGTATTACTGCGAGTTATGTGTCATCGTACTGTGAGCGAGTTGTGCATCGTCTAGTACTATGAGATGTATATAATAGTATTATGAGTTGTGCATCGTCTGTAGTACTATGAGATGTATATAGTAGAACTGCCAACTCCATCTCAGTATTACTGCAAGTTATGCGTCATTGTACTGTGAGCGAGTTGTGCATCGTCTGTAGTACTATGAGATGTATATAGTAGAACTGCCAACTCCATCTCAGTATTACTGCGAGTTATGCGTCATTGTACTGTGAGCGAGTTGTGCATCGTCTGTAGTACTATGAGATGTATATAATAGTATTATGAGTTGTGCATCGTCTGTAGTACTGTGAGATGTGTATAATAGTACTGAGTTGTGCATCATAGTACTATGAGATGTGTACAGTAGTACTGTGAGCTCCATGTCAGTAGAACCATGAGTTGGGTACAATCGTAATGTAGGCAATGTGTCAGTAGTACCATGAGACATATGCGATCTCCATGTCAGTAGTACTGTGAGTTGTGTATCATAGTACTTGAGAGCACCATGTCTGTAGTACTAGGATATGTGTATAGCAGTACTGTAGGCTCCAAGTCTGTAGTACTGTGAGATGGGTATAGTAGTACTGTGAGCTCCATGCCAGTAGTACTATGAGATGGGTATAGTAGTACTGTGAGCTCCATGTCAGTAGTACTGTGACTTGTGTACAGTAGTAATGCAAGGTCTATGTCAGTAGTACCATAAGACGTGTACTGTGAGTTCGGTAGTATTATGAGATGCGTACAGTAGTACTGTGAGTTCCATATCAATAGAACCCTGAGCTGTGTACAGTATTAATGCAAGCTGTATATCAGTAGTACCATAAAACATGTACCATGTCAGTAGCACTGCGAGCTCTATTCTGTAGTAATCAGTACCTTAAAGATGACTGATACTTACTGTTGACAGCCATTTTATAAACTCTACCCTTCCTGCAGCTGTTGTCCTATTCTCCTAGAGAGGGTGTTTTTTGGGTCTTTTTTTTTTGGGGGGGGGGCTGAGTTACTGACTTAAATCCAGAATTCTTTTTGTTTGGTGAAATGTACATGTTTATTCTAATAGTACATTAAATTATAGATGCTTTGTTCAATAAATTCACAAGATGTTGCTGCTAACTTTTCGACAGACATGCTTCTGACTCTGATTTGCATAGGACAGGGCTGTAGTACTAAGTCTCAGTTAATCAAAGTAGTCAGTCTGTGACAACATTCTAGATTTCTCTGTGTCTGACTCTACATTTGGGGCATTTTATAGTGCTCTTCAAAGCATTTGTAATTGAAAGCTCTACCTTCTTATCAGTCCACAGTAGTACAGTTTTCACTTACAAGCACCTTGGTTCTATTTGACCTCAAAGAAATACCATAAGCCTTGAAAATGGTTTCTGTAGCTGTTCACTTGGGCTAATGTTATAGTGTTATAAATAATTGTCCCCAAATGTTTGCTTCATTGTTTAAATTGTTTGAGAAATCAAGCTGAGAACATTTGAATGTGCCAGCATACCTCTCAACTGTCCAGACTTTCACAGAATGCCCCAATCTTTGACTTATATTTTAAATAGTCTGTCATTCATAAAAATTATGGTTTTCTAGCAAATTGTTGAGATTTGCAATTACTACATAATAACAAACATTTGAATTTCATACTTCATATGCTTTAGAAAATGCATACTAATGCAAAATCTGTTATTCTAGCAATGTTCTAAGTTTATAAGAAAAATACTTAAAATAAAATCCATCCTTGATTTTGCCCCCCCCCATCCCATTTTTCCTGAATTCTTGAACTAAGAGGCAGGACAGTTTGTACTACATAGTTTTAATGAGAGACTGACTGCATAAAATCATTATCTACCTATGACTTTTTTTTTTTTTGCAGCTGTACTTTGACTTAACTTGTTCTTTTAATTTCTGCAGGTGACAAGTTTTGTTTCAGTGTTTTAGGAGGACATGCTGTGTTTTTGAAAGCCAAGTAATTGCTTGAGAAAGTGATGGATTTAAATGATAAACGGATAGGAGCATTCCACTGTACTATTGCTACCACCATTATTGAGTATAACAGCAGGAAGTATACCATGGCAAGGAGCAAGCAATTCATATTTCATTCAGCCTAGAGGTTCCTGTCTGGTCATAAGGATGTAACCAGAGAGATTGAACAAGAGCTGGCTTGGCAGATTATGCTGTTTAAAACTGCATTTAAAAAATACCATTTTTTTACGGCATTTCATCTTCTTGCTTTTAAAAGTGATTTATTAATATTATTTGTCATCGGCTTTGTGTTTCTTATTGTATTTGCTGTCATTGCATTCACATTCATCTGTTCTTATGACGCAAAATATTCTATTGGATTTTGTTAGTCGTGTGACAAACTGATTTATGTGTTCATAGATTATTACTAGGAAGTTCATTGGATAGATTATCTGTAGCCTAGTCCATGCAAATCCCACTATTCATTACTGCTTTTCTAAAAGGGGTTGTGGAAGCAGACCTTGAGCATATTTATGATTACTCATCCATATGTTTATGTTACATCTAGAGAGGGTTAGGGAATTGCTGTGCTATGTTTATTATGAAGGGGAAGTCCATTCCAGAAGAGAATTATTCATTGGGAGAGGTTGTTTATCCTGCCATCAAGTTCTGTTTATGCTGCAGTGGAGGTTCAGTTCTCTTATATGGGCATTTGTAGAGATAATGGTCTTGCACACATGTAAGATGCCACATAGGCAAGGTTATTTGTGGCCTTGTAGGCTAAACAGAGCCAACCCTGGCCATGAGTCTATATAGGACAGAAAAAAGAAACACAGGTTTAAGGCATTCCACATAGGTCATGGGACCCAGCCCATAACTTTCTTAGTGGGGAAACGTTGGGATCTTTCTAGCTGGAGCATGTTTCTGGACAATTGCATGCCAAAAGGTGAACTATATTCTATTATGGACCAATAATGGAGGAGTAGATTGGGATGATGCTTTGGTAATTTTAGCTTGACTAAGTAGAAGGATCTTCTAATGACCATGAGTATATGGTAGTCAAAAGAGAGTTCATTGTCTACAGGTTCATAGTAACCATGTTTATTTTGATTTTAATGGGGGTGGCATATATGAGGTAGGTGCTCCAGTGTGCAGGTTTACCAAACAATACAATACTGTAGTTTTTGTCCACTGCCCTGGTCCATTTGTTTGCATATGTTAGTACCTCTTCTAGGATCTGGGAGTCTTCTGATGAGTTGATGATAGCTCCAAATTTGCAGTCATTTGTAACCTTTGATGTCAGAATGATAAATACCAAATAGGAATGGCTCCAGTACTGTAATGTACTGCAAGGGACAAAAATCATCTTTGGACCATATTTTGGTAATGACAAAAATGTGTGTGTTCTCTTGACATAACTGGCTTTCTAGTAATGCAACCTATTTTCAAGTATCTACTCCTATGGTTGGGGTTGCTGGAGAAGTTTGTAGGGATTGCTAGCCCTGAGTTAAGTTGAATATCCCAGGAAATCAGTATTTCATGAGTGAAAAAGTAAAGCCTTACTAGTATGTCTTGTAAGTTGTTTCTTTTAGCATTAGTATTTGTATATGTTATGTTTTTGGTTATATAGGTAAATAACATGGCATACTTAGGATTTAGAAAGGTGAGTGTAATAAGAAAGTAATTGTGATTAGCTTTATTTAGGGTAGCCTTAAGAGGAGTAATGGAGGGCATTGTGCCTATGATATAGAAATAAGTTATTAAAGTAAAGAAGAGAAGACAGCAGCATAAGGAACATTTAACAAATCATAACATTGTAAAGAGGGAGGAGTTGGTAGATGTTTATAATTTGATAACGGTTGCAGATACATGGGTATATATTGCAGAGTATATAACAGCTGGCCAGCTTCCAATGCTTCAGGACACCTTCCACTCACCCAGACCATTATGAGAAGAAAAAAATCATTCATTTGAGCTCCAAGTCCTTCAGTGATTTCCTGCCACCAAAGATCACTCATCTTGCAACTTTCAATGATCAGCAGTTGGCTAGTGTTTCTCCATTGCTGAGCAAACAAATTATCTTCTGGGAAAAATAAATTACAATTTATTTTATGACCATGGCTAAAACAGTACTTGTGTAAAACTGTTTGTTTTATGCTAGGAGATTAATTTTTGTTGAATTGTCACGAGTTTTCTGTCATTTGGAAGAGTTCAGGATTTAGATCCTTCTCCTTCTGGTTTTACTGGTAAAATGAAAATTAATTCTTCAGTTTCTGAGCTTTCCCAGGAATATGAATAGAGTGAAGTAAATGTTTCTCTTTTTCTCTTCTCAGATGTCTCATTCTGATGAGAGTAATTTTTTTGTACTAAAAGAATTGGAAGAATTTTTTTTTCTAAAAAAAAAAAAAAAAAAAATCCCGACTGAATCAGTTTTATTCTGTGGTAACATGATGACATTCCAGTCTGTTTAAGGAAGTTTTAAAAACACAGAAACAAAATGCCAAAGGCACCAGAAAAATACTTGAAATAGTCCAAGACACCCAGAAAACAAACTTAGCCACTGATATAAGGATAATTCCAACTTTATTCAGCCAAAAAATAAACGCTCTCTTTATACAGTACGTTTTCGTTAAAACCTTCATCAGATGTGAACTGCATGTAACCAAAGTCCTTTTATACCTCTAGTTCCCATCATTTCAATTAACTAAGACACAATTAAAGTTTAAAGGTACAATGAAAATTTAATATTCAAGCCTACTTATCTAAATAACCCTACTGGTACAACACATTCACCTAAAACCTTTAACAAATGTTAAAACATGTTAAAAAATCATATAGTTTCTTAAGGCTTCAAAAACAATTTATAAATAGCTTAAATGGAGTAAAATATATAAATAAATCCATCCCTATTAACACTACATATAAAATGCATGAATTGACACTAAAAAACTTGCATTCGAGCTCCCTCTAGTGATCTTTTTAAGTACTATATATGTAAGACCTCAGTAACAGCATTCTGTATTAGAACCCAGATCCTTGAAACATAAAAATGTATATAACACCATCTTGTTTGAAACTTATGAATACGTTTGCATAAAAAGTATTTATATAAAAAGATACAAAAGAATTATAAAGATGTTTAAAAAAAATCAGGTAGAACCATGTACTTATAACAAAATGTAACAAAAATTAATCATAACAGCGGATCTAATTTTTAATAAGGGAACTATGGAGATATTTTCGTTCAGTCCTGGAGGCATATTGGCCTGTAATGTGACCTGCCACCATAGTTCCCTATATTCGATCCTTTCTTCCCATGGACCACCCTGTATGTCTTTTTTACCCTTTCTAATACAAAAAATAAGTAGTGTTTTTTTTCACAAACCTGTTTGTGTTTAAACAGAGCATTAGTTTCCTTTCTTGTTTGTAGCAGTGCGTATAGATACGCCTCTTTAACTTTCTTTCCGTCTTTCCAACATAGAATGACTGGCATTCCTGGCACACTGCTCGATATATTAAATCACGAGTGTCACAGTTGTAGAAATAAACAAAGTAAAACCACTCAAAAGCAGCAACTAGATTAAAGAAGCATGCAGAACAGACCACCAGCAATAATTCAGGTTTATTTAAGCGCTTTTCTTCAAGTTTCAGACTTTATCAGAATAAAATCACATGGTCATGACAAACGTATATACACTACCCCACCTAATCATTGGTCAATGTAATGACATCATTTCCTCTAAAACAGACATTATACAAAGTTAATAAAAATGTTAAAACTTGATATTCTTGCAACAAATACAACTGATAAACCTATAAAAAGTACATCGATTTTAATTTTAAAACAGAACTCAAGGAAATTCTGCCATTAAGACCTGGCCCTTGGCAGGCATTAGTTTTAATCTGCCATGTCAATTCCTTAAGTTCTAGCCATTCATCCATTGGTCCCCCTCTTGCTCCAAGATCAATATGGTCTATGGCCCCAAACTTAAAAGTATGTGTGTGGGGCACGTACAAATGTGTTTGTACAAAAGCACTGTTTATGTTTTTATTCCTGATGTCATACAGGTGTTGATACACCCTTTGCCTCAGTGCTCTTTTGGTCTTACCAATATAGAAACTGTTGCATAGGTCACACACTGTGATATACACCACCCCCTTTGAGTAACAGGAGTATCTCTTCCTAGGTTTTACCATACCATAACCAGTGATTTTGATGGCCTCACCTTGAAACATAGCTGGACACTGTTTCCACCTCCCGCATTTGTAGCAACCACCCAGTGTGGGTGCACAAGAGACTCTTTCTAATAGGCCCTTTAAACTAACTTCCCTCTTGTAAACTATAGTAGGCTTGTTTCCCACTACTGAGTGAACATCATTGTCAATAGTGAACATGTCCCATAATCTACATATAATGTTCCAGATATCGTAGAAGTCAACACTAAAAGGAAGAATAAAAGCTCTGAGAAACAATCCTGTCTCCCAGTCTGGGTTGCTTCAGTAGGGCCATTCCCATTGGACAATAAGCAAAAAAAAGTCCCGATTTCCCTTTATCTAATCACCTCATTGGCAGTGTCCTGAACAAAGTTGCCAGGGTAACCTTCCAGTCAGCATGTTTTTTTAACTTGGCGCACACACAAAAAAATCATCCAGTCCTGACACCATTCTAGCTAACCTAACATACTGGCCCTTAACTAGGGCTCTTTTTTGGTGCACCGGGGTATTAAAATGCAACAGTGAGTTTGAGTATGTTGGCTTCGTATACAAATGAGAAGTGAAAGCCTTGTTTACATAGTCTTTTTTGACTGTTACATCCAGAAAATTCAGTTGGTCATTGTCTCTGGCCATGGTGAATTTAAGGAAGGAGGTGGTTTAGTTAATGTAAATGAAGAACCTATCTAGTTCCTCTTTACTACCCTTCCAGAAAATCACCAGGTCATTAAGGTATCACCCATATAGGACCCAAGAGTCTTTGTAAGTTGAATTTAAAATAAATAAATCCTCCCAATGTGCCAGCACAATGTTGGCAAGACTGGAGGCACAACAGGCACCCATCGCTACTCCTTGCTTTTGTTTAAAAAGTTGGCCCTCAAAGCAAATAAAATTGTTTTCAAGGAAAGTTCCTCGGTCCACCCCCCCACCCCCCAGACAAGGAGTTCAGGGTGATGGACCGTCTTGGAAAACGGACTTTTGCTTCAGCTACCTTTACTATAAGGGCGCTGAATTACTTGGCACATGTAATTCAACTGCAGCGGGACCTTGTGAAAGAGTATGCCGAGTCTCCCCCGTAGTCCATGTCGGCCGAGGATAAACGGACCTTCTCGGTTCGTATGGCCACTCTCAAATCTGTGTCCAATACGTCCATGCGTCTACTCTCTCATGCCACCAAGGGAGCCACTAGGGCTAGCAGGTCTGGTATTGCCTTAAGGCGTCTGGCTCTGTCTTTGCAATTTCTCGGAACCCTTCAAGGCGTTCTTCGCTAGCGCACCCTTTGACGGTTCGACCCTGTTCTGGAAGACTGTCCGCAATATGCTTGTCCAGAGCGAGAAAGACGGGAAAAACCTGTCAGTCATCGGGATCCGCTTCTCTGACCCTCAAAGGTCCTTTTCCAGGAACCAGCGAGTTCAAAATAAGCTGTGGTTCCGGAAATCTCAGCAGTCCCAGAACACTCAGGACTCCTTCTCCCCCAGAGGCAGAGGGGGACAAGGTGGACGCCGGCCCAGAGGCAGAGGGGGGCCGAAGAACTTTGGGTCATGGGAACCATTTTCAGATCAACCCACACAGCAACCCTGAAGGGTTGCCCGACTGCTCCTCTCTGGAGGCAGTCGGGGCATTTTTCGATGCACCTAGCCCAATGGGAATCCATCATGACAGATCGCTGGGTGCTTCGAATAATATCCAGAGGCTATTCTATTCCCTTCACAAACAGGCTTCCTTACACAAGACGCCTGCCAGATGTTCCACCCACTCAGAGGGAGGCCGCAGATTTGGAAATACAAAAGCTGCTAGAAAAAAAGAGCCATCCAGCAGGTGCCCCCAGACCAGTCCAGATCAGGCATCTATTCCAGGTTCTTTTTGTTGCCAAAAAAGACGGGGGACCTAAGGCCAATTTTCGACCTATCAGCAATGAACCTGTTCATTGCAAAGGAAAAGTTCCAAATGGTCACGCTTCAATCCATTCTGCCCTTCTTGCAGGAGGAAGACTGGTTGTGCTCAATAGACCTCAAGGATGTGTACTACCATATCCTGATGGACAGGTGATCCAGGAGGTTCTTCTGCTTTCGGCTAGGGGCCAGTCATTATCAATTCAGTGTCCTACCCTTCGGTCTCACCACAGCCCCCAGGGTGTTCACCAAGGTCATGGCAGTTGTAGTGGCCCACCTGAGACTTCAGGGCATTCAGGTCTTCCCGTTCCTGGACAACTGGCTCCTCACCACTCCCACCAGGCATCTACTCGTACTAGCCAGAGATTTCTTTCTCCGGATATCACCTCAGCTGGGGATCACCATAAATCTCAGGAAGTCTTCCCTATAACCTGTTCAAATGATAGACTTCATATGGGCAAGAATGGATTCTCTTCAGACCAGGGCATTTTTGACTCCAGACAGACTACACAGCCTGGCCCTTCATGTGTTAGCGCTTCTGCAGTCCCCTGCCCCCCCAGCAGAATTAGTCCTGAGAGCCTTAGGGTCCATGGCAGCAGCTATCAACCTGATCCCTTGTGCTCGTCTGCATATGAGAGTGTTACAGTGGACGTTGCAAGTTCAGTGGTCTATACTACATCAACCACTAGATTTTCCGATCCCTCTGAGCAGAGTGTGCAGAAATTCTCTCATATGGTGGCTCCGATCCTGGGATTTGCAGGAGGGACACCCCTTTGTTGCACCCCAACTCCAAGCCACGGTGACCACGGACACCTCCCGCCTAGGGTGGGGGGGCACTGTTCAGGCACGACTGCCCAAGGCACGTGGACTCAGAGCGAGACCATTCTGCATATAAATGTTCTAGAGATGAGAGCGGTCCTTTTAGCGTTGCAGGCCCTTCATGCTTATCTTCCTCTGGGAACTATTGCGATCCAGTCAGACAATATGTCAGTGGTCTAGTATATCAACAAACAGGGAGGAACCAAGTCTTATCCCCTTTGTCAAGAAGCCATGAGAGTTTGGGAATGAGCGATCTCCACCAACCACTTTCTGATAGCAACTCACATTCTGGGTCGGTCCAACATCTTGGCAGACAAATTGAGCAGAACTATCCTTTCTCCCAACGAGTGGGCTCTGAACCCTTGTGTAGCGGAACAGATCTTCCTCAAGTGGGGTCAGCCTTGCTGCGATCTCTTCGCATCTCCATCAAATGCGAAGTGCAATGAGTTTTTCGCTCGAATTCCCCCAACGGGGGAAGCCCCCAGAGAAGCTCTTGTTCATGCTTGGCCACCTGGTCTTCTTTAGGTGTATCCCCCGTTCCCGCTCATCATAAAGTTCTTACAGAAAGCTCGTCGGTTGGGGAGCAGAATTATCCTCATAGCCCCATTCTGGCTTCGTCAAGTCTGGTTCCCTGCCTGCGGTCTCATCTCTCCGGATCTGATTCGTCATCCCTCAGGAATGCTTCCTCCGAATCTGGACAGCCTGAAGCTCTCAGCTTGGCTGCTCCAGTTCCCCTAGTTGTTAGGACTCCCGGTATCTCTTCCTCTGTTAAATCCACCTTGATTGCGGCACATAAATCCTCTACCAGGAAAATTTACTGTAGCAAATGGAGCCGTTTCTCCATTTGGGTTTCACAGAGAAATCGGGATCCTTTTACCGCTCTGATCCCAGCGGTATTAGACTTTTTGTCTCATATCTTCCAGCAAGGAGCCAGCTCTTCCACAGTGAAGGTCCAGCTGGCGGCTATTTCCCATTTCCATGTAGGGGACAATGTAGGCTCTCTCACTGCTGCCAGAATTTGTAAGACCTTTTTGAAAGGCACTTTTCTTCTGAAACATCCTATTAAGAATCCATTCCTGCCGTGGGATCTGACTTTGGTTCTTCAGGCCTTAGTTGCACCTCCATTCGAGCCCTCAGCATCAGTTGACTTAAAATTCTTGTCATGGAAGAAGGCTTTTCTGGTAGCTATCACCTCAGCCAGGAGAGTGTCGGAGCTTCAGGCTCTTTGTATAAAACCCCCATATCTAGTGTTTCAAAAGGATAGGGTGTCTCTCAGGACTAATCCGTCTTTTCTCCCTAAAGTTGCTTCTGAGACAAACATTAATCAGTCTATTAATTTGCCTGTTTTTTTCCGTAATTTTCAGAACAAAGGGGAATACAAACTTCATTTGCTGGATGTTCACAGGCAGTTACGTTTTTATTTGCACAGGACAGCAGTCTTTCGTAAGTCTGATCAACTTTTTGTTTCCTTTGCTAAGCCTTTTCTAGGGAAACCAGTTTCAAAGGTGACTTTCGCCAGGTGGATTTCCCTTTGTATCCTACAAGCATATAGAGAGCTTGGTTTACCAGAACCAGTAGGAGTTCATGCTCATTCTACGCGTTCTATGGCAACGTCTACTGCATTCTGGTCTAGAGTTTCCCTGGATGACATTTGTTCAGCGGCTACCTGGGCGTCCTCTCACACCTTTATTACTCATTATAAACTGGATTTGGTGTCTAGAGGAAGGGCTTCCTTTGGCTCTGCAGTGCTCCGGAATACCCTTCCTTAAGGGCCTCCCAAGATTTTGGGTAGCTGGGGACTCTGTCCCACAGGTTGCTGATCAAATGAAGTTAACTACTTCAGATAAAGAAGTTATGTACTCACCATAACATTCCATCTGAGTAGGTAAACTTCATTTGTCAGCAACCGTCCCTCCCTCCTTCCCCCTGACCTTGGCGGTTATTTCTGCTGAGCTCAATGTTCGGAGCTCACGAGCTTGATGTTTTTCCTTGGTTCAGGGGTCTCAGGTTTTAATTTGTAGGTTGTCACATGTGGAGTGGCAAACTCGATCTGAGGATTGGAAGGAGGTTGCAGTGTAGTATGGCTAGGGGGAGGAGCTTGGAGCTCGGATCTTTTTGCTTGGTATGCTGCCGGCTCGGATCCGTGTCAGATACAAAACCCACAGGTTGCTGACAAATGACATTTACCTACTCAGATGGAACGTTATGGTGAGTACATAACTTCTTTTTATTAACTTTGTATAATGTCTGTTTTAGAGGAAATGATGGAATTACATTGACCAATGGTTAGGTGGGGTGGTGTATATATGTTTGTCATGATCATGTGATTTTATTCTGATGAAGTCCGAAACTTGACGAAAAGCGCTTAAATAAACCTGGATTTTTGCTGGTGGTCTGTTCTGCACGCTTCTTTCATCTAGTTGCTGCTTTTGAGTGTCACAATTGTGATATTCTTTTCCATATAACCAAACATTCCTACTCTCTAGAAACAATTTTTTTGGTTTATTATATAACTGCAGTGTGCAATGTCCACATCTATATGTACCTATCTTCTTTCTGTTTAATTGTTCTGGCTCACATTCTTTTTCCAGTACATTCATTAAATTAGATGAATTTTTGTAAACAATCTTTAATTTATTCTTAGGAATTTTGTCCAGGTCTGTAAATCCAATAAATCTATCCCATTCTTGTTTAATATCTTTCCTAATCATACTAGCACTCCCATTGTATTCTAAAACCAGTGCCTTTTCAAATGGCTCCACATTTACAGTCTGTACAGGTCACCCTGCTTCTTCAACTAAACCCAAAATCGGTTTGAATATGCCTAGCCTACCTTCACACATTTCTTTTTTAGCTTGTTCAGTCATCTCTTCTGGATATGATCTGTCCTTAAACATATTTCTTTAACAAACTCCACATTACTTGAAGTCATCCTACATGATCTTATAAACTGCCCTTTCACTATATTTTTCTTATAGTGCACAGGATGGGCACTGTTAAAGTGTAAGTGTGAGTTTGAAAATATGCTTTTCCTAGATATTTTAGACTTAAAATCATTGTTTACCTTCCAGATTTCCACACCCAAGTACTGCAGGTTGTCATAAGATACGTTGTAGGTGGATTCTAAAAAAGTCTTTTCAGGCTTGCTAGTTGTTGCTGAAGCACCTATCAAGGGGAGAAAACGCTGAGAGAAGAAAAGGAGACACTTTTGTGATTTTAAGTATTTTCTTCTGATTTTTTGTTAATTCTGCTTTGCCGCCTATTTTTGGCATTTTCCGGCTTGCTAAAGTTTATATCTGTAACAGTAACAGTACTTGGAACACATCTAGAGCCTGTTTACTGCATTTCCTGTGTTGCACTTAATTTAAAATTGTTTTTTTCTCTAAAAACTGCATTTTACCTGATTTTGGCCTAGCACTCAAGTGTGGGGTCATTTATTGCACTGTTGTAATTATTTTGCTGCTTGTGTATCTCTGCTACCTTTAAACTACAACAAAAAGAAAAAAAAAAAAAAAATCTTGCTTTTTTCACACTTTCTAAAAGTTAAGAAAGTTCAGTTACAGATTTGCTGTTCTGAACTGTTTGGAAGTTTCTAGAAGGCCAGTGCTTGCTTGGGCTAAAGGGAAGTCTCTGTGTTCACCAGTGGGAGTGGTTAACACTGAACAGCCTGCCTGTCCCTGGAGGAGTGGTTACTACCTAGAAGCTGTCATTTTATTGGCCATTTTGGGTCAATTCTAAACTCCTTGATCTCTCTCTTAAAACCCTACAACTCTCTTTTTGCGCGGGTTTGCGCACTGAGCAGAGTCGGGCAGCGCCGCCTAAACAGGTTTAAACTACTCCAGGCTCCACAAAGTCTGCTCTTCACTTTTTCCCTTAGAACTGTTCAAACTCTCAAAGTAATCACTCTATTCTCTTTCTAAAGCCCTGCACTTGCTCAGCTATTATAAGGAAACACTAACTAACTAAAGCACTACACCCTCCTTGACTTCTCATAAGTATTAGACTCCCAATTGGTCCTTCCTGATCAAGTGAAAAATCAGTTCCCTTTCCTAATCTGATCAGTAAAAAAACAGTTCCCTGTACTAATCTGGTATGTCCAAGGGTCAGTTTCAAGGTTACTCTCCAGTCCAGCTGGTGAATCTGGGAATTTTGAGGCAATGTTACAATTGCCTTATGTACACAGACAACCCTCTCCTCCTTCCAACAAACTCTAATACATGTGAGAGATGCAGTTACACATCCAAACTGGAGGCAGAGCTCTCTCAACCCAAGACTGGCACAGTCAGTCAGGAGGAAAAGGTAACCACCCACAATACAAATTCAGTCTCACACAGACCTATTGCATCTGCATACCCAACACATAAACACACAAAAACATACTCGGAGGCTCTAAATAAAAATCTGCCTAAACAGCAAAGACCTCCTAAGCAGATATCCAAGCGACAGCCACCCCTCAACAATACCCATGAATCACATACCTCACAAAATCAGTGTGCCTCACAGTCACAGCCCTTAAGGCCAAACAACACACCAAATACACTTGTTATAGGGGACTCTATTGTCCCAACACACTGACGTCCCGCTCACCAGACTGAACAAGGAGAAGGTCACTGTAAGCTGCCTGTCGGGTGCCAGGATCCGCCACATAATGCAAGCACTCAGTTCACTCCAAAGCAAGTACAAGTATGACTCCATCATTGTCCATGCTGGTGTGAATGACCTGAAATGTACCTCCCTGGACTACATGAAAAGAGACATAGAGGAGCTCTCTGACCATGTAGCCCAGGCTGGTATGACCCTGACCTTGAGTAGCATCTTGCCCTCACCAAGAATGGTGCCACAGTATAAAGACAAAATGATTAGTTTCAACAATTGGCTAAAGTATTGGTGTCATTCAAAGGGGATCCAGTGTCTGTCAGCCTGGGATGACATGCTCGACAAGCCACATTGCTTCGCTAGGGACAGCTTGCACCTGTCACCCTTAGGCTTTCGTATACTGGCCAAGGCTCTTGCCACCCCCATAGTGCCTGGCAAGGCTCAAAGGACAAACCCACGTCCATAGACAACCCAAGGATAAAAAAACTAAAGGTAATGCTACTCAATGCCAGAAGTCTAAACCTCAAGATGCACGCACTCAAGGCTCTCCTCAGTATGGAGAAAATCGATGTCTGTGCAGTAACAGAAACCTGGTTCAAGGCTCCTGAGATCACCCCCAGCACTACCAGGTTATAACTCATACCATGCGTTTCGGCCCCAAAACTCGGACCGAAGCACAAAAGGAGGGGGAGTATCTATATTCATCAAAGATACCTACACCTCCAGGTTAGTGGCACTGCACGAAGCATCGGAAACCATCCATGTGCAACTAACAGCGGGCAAAACTGTCTTTCAGTTTGTAGCCTGCTACAGAACACCCTCCCTATTACAGGAACCCCACTTGGCATTCCTGAGAACACTGGAAAATATGAAGGTCTCCCCAAACACTATGTTATTGGGTGACTTCAACTACCCAAGCATTGACTGGGAAAACTACTCAAGACCAAACACCCTCGCCCAACTGTTCCTTGAATTTATAAACTCTAACGCAATGGAACAACTGGTCACCACTCCCACAAGAGGGAACAACATATTGGACCTGGTCATCACCAACATGGGGACTCTATGTTCCACACCAGAGGTAAACCCCTCATTGGTAAGATCAGACTATAAACAAATTTCCCTGGACATTCATAGCCCGTCCCCACCCCCAGCCAAGGAAATCACTGTAAAGAATTTCTCAAAAGCCAACTTTGCACTTCTCGAGACTGAGGTGGAATCTTTCAAAGCCCCTGGGCCAGAGGATAATACAGCCCAATCCGCAGAATCCTTTACAAATGCATTCTATGAGCACCTGCAGGATTGCATGGATCGTGCTATCCCAAATAAAACCCAGACTCACTCCTCCAAAAACAGGAGACCGGTCTGGTGGACCCCGGCCATAAATAAGCTATACAACAGAAGGAGGAAGCTACTACATGACAGAGCAAATCCCAAAAAGGGAAGGCATCTCTGATCAGTATTAGCAAGAAACTTCAATCCCTCATAAAATCATCAAAGGCCAGCTTCAAAATAAAAATTTCCCTAGACACTAAAGATAATCACAAGGCCTTCTTTAGTTATGTCAGGAACATGGGCGGAAACTCCCAGATATGCTCTGAATTGTTGCATAACGGTACAAAATATACCGAACCTACAGACATAGCCAACATCCTGGGAGACAGATTCAGTGCAAACTTCTCCCCCCCTTCCCCCCCAACGGAGCAAATGCCTATCCCAACTGAATGTAACCTCCCTGATATCACAGATACACAGTTGAAAGCTGCCCTCTCCAAATTAAAAAACACAGCATCTATGGGACCGGACAGTGTCCCAGGTTGTGTCTTACACGAGCTCCAAGAAGAACTGAACCCTCACATTAAATCAGTGTTCATACTTGGCCTTACTACAGGATATGTACCCAATGAATGGCGTACAGCTACAGTGGTCCCACTCCACAAAGGTGGTGCCACAACGGACCCCGGAAACTATCGCCCCATAAGCCTGACTAGTCTGGTCTGTAAAGCTATGGAACATATTATCATGGAATTCATAAACAAAGACATTGGGAGCCTCCAGACACTGGACCCTACCCAATTCGGCTTTGTTAAGGGAAGATCTTGCCTCTTAAACCTAGTTGATTTCTTTGAAACAGTTACCAAAGCCATAGATGAGGGCAAGGTAGTCCACACAGCCTACCTGGACCTCGCAAAAGCCTTCGACACAGTACCCCACTCGGGCATCATAAATAAGCTTACCAGCTTAAATATCAACCCCTATATCACAAGATGGGTTGCAAACTGGCTCAGAGATAGAACCCACATGGTTAGAATCACAGGTGCCATGTCCGAATCCAAACCAGTTACAAGTGGCGTCCCACAGGGCTCAGTTCTGGGACCTCTCTTGTTTGGTATATACTTCTCTGAGGTTCAGGCTAACATGGGGGATTATGGCTGACAAAGTTCGCAGATGTCTGCAAACTGGGGCCCATAATCAAATCTCCAGCTGACACAAGCATCCTCCAAAAGGGTCTCACAGAGACGGATGCTTGGTGCCAGAGCCACGGCCTCAAGCTAAATGCTAAAAAGTGCATAGTCATCCCCTTTGGGAAAAACAAGGTGCCCACAAATTACCACATAGGTGGTAATCCATTAAATCTGGAAGAAGTAATTAGAGATTTGGGGACCAGCGTAGATAGTAATCTCTCCTTTGATAATCACGTTGCCAAAGTGGTTAGAAAGACCTTCTATATAGCCCACCTTATCACGAAAGGGTTCGCATCTAGATCAAGAGAGGTCATTGTGCCCCTCTACTCGTCACTCATCAGGCCCATAATTGAATACAATGCCCCTTTTGGGATGTACCTTACCCGACACCTGCAGCAACTGGAGAGACCCCAAAAGTACCTCACCAAGAGGATCATGGGCTACAAACAGATGTCCTATGCAGCTCGACTAAAGAAACTCCAGCTCTACTCAGTTGCTTAACGCCTACTCAGAGGCGATCTATGCCTGACGTAAAAAGCCATGTCAAACCCAGAATTAATGGACATACTCCACCTCAAAAAATCCAAGTCCCTTAGAGCTACACGCTCCAGGGACCTAAACCTCAGCACAAAAATAAATAGGACATGCTGGAGGGACAAATTCATTTCCCAGAGGCTCCCCTCACTCTGGAATAGAATCCCAATTCATGTTAGACATATCCCCTCGCTGACCCTCTTCAAGCGAAATCTGGACGCGTGGATGGGAAATCGCAAATTCACCCCTGGGATCTCTTCTGTGTCCCTGCTAGACAGAGGCACAGTAAACTAATCTTAAAAGGGTACCTTCTGTGACCTACTTCACAGTGGCACGGTAGGCTAATCTAATAGTGAGGCGGAAGCCAAATACACTCTGGCTAGGCTTATAAATGCCTAATGCCCTAGGGCAGATAGCCTAGTATCCACCTATGAACCTATGAGGTAGTACTATTCAAGTAAATAATAAAATCAGATATTTTCTCTCATCCAAAAACTTTTTGTACATGGTCCAGCAGTTCCTATATATTGAATTCAGGACCACTTTTTCTTCCCACATTGCTAAGACAAGATTTGCATATGTAGGGGCACATGCTGCCCCCATTGCTACTCCCTTCATTTGGTGATACAATTCACCTTTAAAGTATACGAAATTATACTTTAGAATTAATTCCATCAACTGTAAACATACTGTACTCTTATTGTGTGTTAACTCGTTATCTTCAAAAATGATTTCTTCCAGTAATTTCATACCTTCTGCATGTGGAATACTGGAAAACAAGTCAACAACATCAATAGTTAAAAAAGAAATTTCCTCATTGTATATGGTCTGCTTTAACCCTCTCAGAAAATCCCAGGAATCCTTAAGAATATTTTTTCTTTTTAACCACAACCTTTTTAACTTAGTATCTACAGATTTTGCTAGTGAGAGGGTTTTTGAACCCCCTGCAGATACAGTAGGTCTTAGTGGGGGTTCCATACTATTCTTGTGAATCTTAGGGATTTCAAAAATGGAGGGTATCCTGGGCTTCTCCACTTTTAAAAAATTAAGGGTATTTTGGTCTATTAAACCCTCCAAATCTAAGTCTTCCAAAGCCATGTCAGTTCTTCTATACACTATTGTTCTTGGACACACTTGTATATCTACTTGAATCCATCAAAATATCATTCATTTTGGTTTTATATATAAGTGTGTCCATTATAACTGTATCCCCTCCCTTATCTGGTTTCATAACTTTCACCTTTCTGTTATTCCTAAGGTCAGACAAGACATTTTTTCTTCAAAATTTAGATTTGCTTTATATTTGACCTTGGCATAACCTTTTTGAATCTCTTTCTCAACCACTTGCTCAAAATTCTTAATTTGAGGGTGTAGGGGGGTTAAAAACACTCATTTTTAAGGAAGTATGATTTATTGCAACTGTATTTTCTCATCCTATTCCTGTTCTCCATGTTCTTCCAGCTTTGGAGTATTTTTATTCCAGCCTGTAACATGTCTGACAGCCAGCCTGCAGTCCCTAAAAACGCAGAGAAATTTAAGTTTCTCAGTCTTATGGATTTTTATTCTGTAATTCCGGATCAGACCCTGCAGTTATTTCCTTGACAAATACTGCTGCAGCTAAACATTTAGTAAATTCTTACTCCTCCTGCATTGATAAGGATGGGAAAGCCTTTGAGAGATGTGGGGAAAAGTGTACTCCTTTGCAACACTTAGTTTTAGAATTATTTATCAAGATATGATGTTAAAGTTTTTGCTTGCTTCATTTAAGAATATGATGAGCATTTTAGTGATGAATCTTGTCTGAACACACTTATTGCTACTTTTTCTCAGGTAACTAAAAATTCTTTAAAGAGTGCTTAATGACTTATCTGATACCTCTTCTACTTGAACTGGAACTATTATGAGAAGGTTTGCAAGGCTACAGTCTCAGAATTTACCCGAGGATGTTTAAGCTTAGATTTTGAATTCTCCTTTGGATGGGGAGGTTGTTTTGGGGCCATCTGTCTGAAAAAGTGTGATGAGATGGAAAACTGATTCATGGGGTGTCTCAGATTTTCAGCCCCATTTCTTCAAGTTTTTTAAGGTTTTGCACATGCCTCAAGACCTTTTTTTATAAGGAACAACAAAATAAACAGATTTGGCAAGCAGATGTTCACAAAGCCATAGAAAGGAGGTTCAAAAAAGAAAGGTGGTGCCGCACAGAAGCCCAGGACATGTCGATAATTCTGAATGACCATCTTCTAATTTTCTACCCCCAGCACACCTTTAAACCTTCCCCAGAATCTGGATCTCAGTTTCTCTCTGTGGCAACAGAAAAATAACAGATAAATGGGTTGTGAGTTCAGGGATAGATGTGACAGTCCCTTACTCCTTTTTAGTGGATTCCACTCCACCCCTCAAATTGACTCTCTCTTTTGCCGCCTGTCATTCAGCAATTGTTGACTCATGGGGTAATAGAACCTGTTCCTTTTCCTCAAATAGGGAAATTTTTTATTAAAGTGTTTCTGGTTTCAAAGAAGGAAGTCTCATTGAGACCAGTTCTAGATCTTTTATTTCTAAATTAGTTTGTGAAAGTTCCAAAATTCTAAATGTTATCTTTCACAACCTGTTACTGCTGATTCCCAAGTTCTTTTTTGGTGACTCTGGATTTCAATCTTTTTTTAAGTTTTTCTGTGTCTGTGGATTATACTCTCAGTTCTCTGCTTTTGGGTTATCCACTACTCCTATGGTATTTACTAAATGCCTAGCTCCAATGAAAGCCTGTTTCAGACTGCAGGGTACTCGCATTTTTTTCCATATTTAGACATTTTGTTTATCTTTGCAGAGTATTTTTTCAAATTGTCAGGAATCTCTCACTTGGGTGAAAGATCTTTTTTTCAGAATAGAGTACCAGCAGAATATTCAAAAGACTTGTATGACTCCTTCCCAGAGGAATTTTTCCCAAGTTGTCTCCTAGATACCTCAGTTCAAAGAACTCCACCCCCCCCCCCACAGGAAAAAGATTTATATCTAAAGCTATTTCTGAGATTTTCCATTCAGTCCAGGATGCAAGCAAGGGAATTTTGAAGGATACTAGGATTCATGGCATCTGTGATTCTCATGATTTCTCTAGCCAACCACCACATGCGACTATAGGAGGTACTGCCAGTCATGCCAGGGCAAAGTAAGGGCATTGGATGTATGACTTGTGCCAGCACAGCTATCTGGAATTTTGTAAATAATTATGTTATTTGTATATCAAACTGATCTGTACAGATGCTTGTGCTGAAAATGTATTTGTGAGCTTTGATTGTGTTAAAATGTATCAACAGTGCATCCTGCTGAAATGAAGAGAAATGTACATGTATTATGGTTTCAGTATTAAATGTATATGTTTTAATAGAGGACACTAGCACAGCAATGATTAACCTGCTGGCTTAGTTTAAGAAAAAATAAGGGATATGTAAATGAGCTGTTAAATCATTGAACATCACCCCACAGTACTGAGTAGGCCTGGAGATGGTAGATCTGAGAGCAGCCATTGTCTGTTAGCTTCTGTAAAGAAGGAGGAAGTGTTGTAAATGTTTCTGGCTCCTAGGCATTGCCATAAAAGCTCTAAATCTGTATTGTTGCAGTCTTAAAGTCCTGTCTCAAACTTCAAAAAGAGATATTGTGGGAACCTAGAGTCAGGTGACCAGATGAAGTCATTCTGCAAGTCATCCTGGATATTATATTTTACAGAGAGTAATCTCAGAATATAGAGGATTCTGTTTGGGAGCCTCTGACTAGAAAGACTGCTCACGTATTTCATCTTGCCTTTCCCAAATAAGTTATAAGGGAACAGTATCATTCTCTTAGATTCAGTCAGGAATACAGTGAAGCTTAGTTTAGAGATTGTTTTCTTTATTTGTATGAATCTATCCTTCAGTGTTCTTTTTCAATATTTCCTGTGATCTGAACTCTGTCGTTTACTGTGAATGTGTATATTCAGTATTTTCATGCTCTTTTATAATTAAATATATTTAAAACTTTTATTGTGGCTAATTCTTGTAGATAGTGCTTAACCTTTGAGAGTACTTGCATTTGTTTGGTGACACTGTGTGGGCCACTCCAGAAGGCCTAGCCATCTTGGTGAACTACTACCATTTTTATTGGTATTAATATTACACAGTATAATTAGATACCCTTTTAAGAGCCTTTAGTAGTTACTGGTGGTAGTGATAACCTTACAGTCTGGGCAAAGTTGGTAGAGTGGGTAATCTGTGCCAGCCTTTCCCAGGTGTGTGTGTGTGTGTGTGTGAGAAAATTAAATCTTAAAGAGTGGCAGGGACAGGAAGCACTGGGTTTACAGAGAGGGTGCTGGAGGTCTTGGCTTGAACACTTGGCTGAGGACCTAACCCTACAGCTGTACCAGTGGGGAGTCTTATTGGGGAGATGGAGGGATATATAGACACATCCAGAACCCGGGCTGTGTGTGTTTACCCTGTGTGCTCTTATGGGAAATTGTACTCGATGCAGAGAGGTCTGCATCTGAAAATCCTGAGTGTATCCATCTGTACTCCAAGTGCACTTCCCTCTCCAGTGTCAGTGGTAAGGATTCAGGCTCCTTGACTATTGGAACAAAACACCAACCTGCCAACCAACCTTGTAGAAAACACCAAAAGCCAGCAAGATGGTATCACCATTTATTTAGAGGCACAAAAGGACAGAACATGTCCAATTCAAAAACTCATACTAGTTTCGGCACCAGCCTTCATCAGTGAGTGAAAATCCTTCAAAAATACATGGTCAACGTCAGTTTAAATTTGTGAATAAACCAATGACAGTGCAAACATTTGCATAAAGCTCTCAAATAGTATTTAAAGCAACATAACACTGCTCAATAAGGAAAATTCATATAAATCCCCATACAATACAAGTGTAAAAAATATAGTTCTAATAATGAACCATAATGTCATCAAACAAATAATTACATATTATCATATATATAATTTAGTCTTGAATTGCAAAGGGAAAAATATATAAATAGAAATATGACCAAATAATAAGATGGTTTATAGATGGTCGGCTCCTAAGTGTGTGATCCAGTATTTTTCCTTATGGCTCAAAATACCTTGCCATCCTGTTTGGTTTTGCCTATTCCCTGTAATTTTATCAATGATTGTAAACATAAACTTAGCACTGGGATGTTTAACTGTGTGTAAGTATAGGGCATTACGTATTACGTATCACGTATCAGAATTGGGGAACATCGTAGCGATATACGGAACCACAAGGCATCTAATGCCCTATACTTACACACAGTTAAACATCCCAGTGCTAAGTTTATGTTTACCAAACAGGATGGCAAGGTATTTTGAGAGAAAATACTGTGGAATCACACTCACCTTACCCATTTTCCCTTTTCATTTATGACCATCTATATATCTATCTATTATTTGGTCATATTTTTTCTATTTTTATTTTTTCTTTTTTCAATTCATTAGAACATATTATATGATATATGTAATGATTGTTTGATGATGATGATGGTCATTATTGAGATTTTATTTTACTGATTTGTATGGGGTTGATATTGATTTTTTTTTTTGGTGTTGATATGTTTGTGTGTTGTTCACGTGGATTATTGTTGACGAATGCTCTGGTTTTTGGTCATGTTATCTATTCTCCCTATTAATGAATTTACTGACTGTGTTTTTGATGTTGATTTTCACTGATGAATGCAAACTCGAGTATGTGTAAGTCAAAACTTTCTGTTTGATTTTTTGCTCGACATAAATCCTTGTGATACCCATCTTGCTTTTTTCCTTGCTGTTGGCGTCAGGTTTCACCGTCGGTAGGAGAGGATTCCTGCCTTGAGGCTTCAATACTTCTCTGGTTCAACGTAAATTTGGAATAAAGAGCTTAGGTTTCTTTAGAAACCATTGTTTATTTCTCGCTTTTGTGCATAAACTAATTGGGACAGTTTGGAGTTACTGGCTCTTGTATGCGGAATGGAATACAGGCAGCGTTTTGATTAAACAGCTCAAAGGTACTGTTCAGCTTTGGGGGTAATTCATATTTGGTTTACCAATTGAGATGAGTCGATGAACCCTATTTCTGTCTTAAACTCTGGGTGTTGTGTTGTATTTCAACTGGATTCTGTTTGTATATTTTTGACTGTTGGCCATTTATCCGTGAAATATATGAAAACTTGGACTAGTGGAAACGGAATTGCAGTGTACAGTTTCTAATTTTGGGCCGGATTCTATAAAACTTTGTGATTTTCATGCTCACGAGTTTTGGTCCGAGATTTTTGTCATCATGTTAGGGTTGGACTCCATTTTGATACGCTGTATTTAGACTGGTTTCTTTATTTTTTTCTACATCGGGATCTGTCAACAACTCAACATATCATAAGGATCCACGGCGTATATGACATTTCATCTAACTGTCTGTTCGGGACTTTAAGTACATATTTTGCTTTCTTTAATAACTTGATACAAACTATGTACATGTGTTAATGCTTGGTGTACATGACATTTCATCTTACTGTCTGTTTGAGACTACAAGTACATGTTTTGCTTTCTTTAATAACTTGATACAAACTATGTACTTGTGTTAATGCTTAAAACTATATTTTATTAAGCGATGGTTGTTACTCATCACGATTAATGACTATTATTTAGGGAAACTGTTTTTTAACACTGTTTTACTTATTTTCAGTTGATGAGGGGTGTTACATCGTATTGTGGCATGATTAGTGTACGGATTCAACGTCCGACATTATTTTGAGGTAACTGGCCATGTATAGGGTTGATGCCTTGTAATTCTGGGCCGCTGATACATTTAGTTGGAACCTACAATTTTGAGAATATTTTTAAAAAAACAAATTACTTGGTGGTTCCTAACAATATTTCCGTTTTGGTACTAAGCAAACTTTGGTTGATTAATATTTCACAATTGTGTTTGTGGTCCAATAACTCTTTTGCAAATACTCTTTAAATATTTTCTTTATTTAATATTGTAGTTGATCAATAAGAATGTTCATAACAACAGTGGTTTGGCCTATACATAGATGGGAGTTTAATATTATGCACATTTGGTTTTGAACAGCATATACAGTGCTGGGCTATTGGATGTTATACATAACTAGACACAATATCAGTTTATTTAGTGATTACTATCATGTTATGGGGATCCAAATGCTAGCTTAACATTTCACATTGGCCTCCGACTATAACATACTTCATCTTGATATATATTATAAGCTAAGCAAGCTTTGTTCATACATTTAGCACTATTTTTTTGTACCCTATTGATATCTTGTCTACTACATTGTTTGTAGGCTATGTTTTTGTCATAGATGAACAAGGGTTTGGATCTGTTTTTTTGACACCTAGTGAATTACATGTGGTGGACAGAGTTTAGATGCTTATAAAAGTTGTCAGTGGCCAATATTATATATATGCTGCATTTTATCAATATGTATAAGACAACATTTGATCTAGGTTTCTAGTTATGTTTTGTAACAAATCTTGAAATTGTCATATTACATTTGTGCCATTTTGTGATAAACAAGGCAATGGTTGGATATTAGCAAGCTATATATTTTAGGTTGATTCCTTAAGGTATATACTCTGAGTGTTATACTGATTTGAAATTGATCTAAGGGATAGTTAAACAACTGAGTTTTGTTGATATGGTCCTGCCCCTGTCCATCCCTTCCATGGTTCTTGCTATTTCTTTGTAGTATTATAACAAATTTTTTTAGTACCATAATTTTTGTTTATTTCTTGGACACTTGTCATTCAACATGGATCTAGATAAAATTTTGGAGGGGTTGTGTGCTGATAGGGAAGACTTGGCTATTTTTGGTGTTCCACAGATAATTGTGAGTTCTGTAAAGGACTAAATTGCACCCACTTGTAAGCAGATCTGAAGAGAGGCTTAATGAAGAATGGGATAAGAAGGATCCATGGTTTTGTGAGAACTATAGATATATGTCTTAATACATGCAAAAAATATGAATCGAGTCCCAAATATTTTGAACATATAGACAAGTTGTCCAAGGAACTAACATCCTATGATAAAATTATCAGGGAGAGGAAAATAAAAAAAAATTTAATAGGGATAGCAATGACTATGAAAGGGGGCATCCATTTCAAGTGCAACGATCTGTGAGGTTTCAAGACAATGTACCCACCATGGTCAGGGGCAGGTCTAGAAAAAGGCCTAGATCTATATTAAAGAACAGAGACCACTTTCAAACCAGTACCTCAGGGGAGGAGTCATCCACTACCGACGGTGAATATGTTAACACCGTCAATTCTCCACTCAAAAAGAAAACCAACACCCATTACCCTTTAGACATGGTAGGAAATCCAGAGGGGGGAGGAAACATAGAAACAAATACATCTACAGATTCCATGACAGGGCTGATTCAGGCACTACTCAAGTAGATACACAAGGTTTTCAAAATGTGTTGAATCTATCGGATCATGTATTAACATCAGAACAAAAACAAGTTCTTAATAAAGGGTTAAATTTTGTTCCTAGCTTTTTTTGTGATGAATACCAAACCTCACTAGATGTGATTGATTTTTGTCGTAGACTCAACCTTAAACTGTTTTTTTCAGAACAGGATAGTTCCAATGCTCAAAGATCTACTGACTTTACCTTCCATAAATCAACATTTCAGCCACCTATGAATAAGAATGTAGCGATATTTCAACAAGCGGTGTTAAAGGATCTACATTTTCCCCTTTTGAGGTTGCTACTGGTAGGGACAATATTAGTTCCACGAAGAGTGGCTTTATCAGAACTTAGGAACAATCACAATATAGCAATTGTTCAAGCTGATAAGCAGTGGTGATCTTAAATATGGACTTTTATATAAATGAGGGACAACTATCTGACAAACAATGCTACATGAAAATGGATATTGATCCAACTATGACATTCAAAAAAGAGATAGATGTCTTTTTACAAACTGCATTGGAGGAGGGTATACTCACAAACAAAACTGTTCAACATCTACAGGTAAAGGAACCGGCTAGACAAATTTTGTATCTATTACCCAAAATACACAAATCCCTGACACATCCACCAGGTAGGCCTATAGTTTCTGGTCATGGTTCTCTCACGGAACCCCTGTCTGCTTTTCTAACCCAATTCTTAAAACCACTGCTGTCTTTGGTCAGAGCAAGAATCCAGGACACTACGCAATTTTTGCAAATCATTGAAGATTGCCAACTGGAACCCCATTGGATAATGTGCACTCTGGATGTTAAATAGTATTCCACATTGGGCAGGGCTCCAGGCTGTGGAATATTGGCTTGTTAAGTCAGAATTATATTCTCCGGGTTTTAATACTCTACTTATTTGTCTCACAGAACATGTATTAAACAAAAATGTGTTCTATTTCCAGGGTGATTGCTATTCCCATCTATGCAGATCTTTTTATGGCCTACCTTGAAGAATGCCTGATTTATAACCCTTTACACAATTTATACCTTGTGGAAATAGACATATGGAGAAGATATTTAGATGATTGTTGGATGGTGTGGCGTGCAGATGCGAACTATTTACAGGAATTTTTGGAACATCTGAATAACAACATTTGGGGTATTGAATTTTCAATCACATTTCATAGAGATGTCATAACTTTTTTGGATGTTACGGTATATCGTAATATTGACAACACACTTAACACCAAAATCTTTCGAAAATATCCTCAGTTTAATACCCTGTTACATGCACATAGCATGCATCCACGCCACACCATCCGGAACATCCCCAAATCTCAATATCTTAGAATTCGGAGAATTAATTCATGTTTACATGACTACTCTACAGCCAAAACCGATTTATTCACCAGATTTTTGGACCGGGGTTATAGCATTTCTGATATAGAATTAGCTAGGACATTTTCAGACAACCAAGATAGAAAGACACTATTGGAATACAGGGACAAAAGTCATAACATCAATAACTCTAAAGTGAGACTAATCACCACATTGGGCAAAAATCATCAGACGGTTAGACAAGCCGTGAACCAAAATTGGAATATCTTATTAGCTAATGATTTTTTGAGGGGAATACTAGACAAGCAATGTTCTTTTTCATTCAGACGTGGTAAAACATTAGGCACTCTATTTTCTCATTACAAACACAGAGAAAGTGGGGCAGCTAAATTTAAACAACTCACCATATTGGGGGATGAATTATTGGGAACTTTCAGGTGTGGACATTGCGTTTCTTGTGTTTATGTTAACCAGCTTAAACAATTCAATACTAGTAAAGTGTATGACATCAAGATTTTTGGCAATTGTTCCACTAGCTGGGTTATCTATTTGGCTACATGCCAATGTAAATCATTCTATGTTGGCAAGACTTCACGCTCATTACGTATCAGAATTGGGGAACATGGAACCACAAGGCATCTAATGCCCTATACTTACACACAGTTAAACATCCCAGTGCTAAGTTTATGTTTACAATCATTGATAAAATTACAGGGAATAGGCAAAACCAAACAGGATGGCAAGGTATTTTGAGCCATAAGGAAAAATACTGGATCACACACTTAGGAGCCCTTTTTCCCCCAGGTCTCAATGACCATCTATAAACCATCTTATTATTTGGTCATATTTCTATTTATATATTTTTCCCTTTGCAATTCAAGACTAAATTATATATATGATAATATGTAATTATTTGTTTGATGACATTATGGTTCATTATTAGAACTATATTTTTTACACTTGTATTGTATGGGGATTTATATGAATTTTCCTTATTGAGCAGTGTTATGTTGCTTTAAATACTATTTGAGAGCTTTATGCAAATGTTTGCACTGTCATTGGTTTATTCACAAATTTAAACTGACGTTGACCATGTATTTTTGAAGGATTTTCACTCACTGATGAAGGCTGGTGCCGAAACTAGTATGAGTTTTTGAATTGGACATGTTCTGTCCTTTTGTGCCTCTAAATAAATGGTGATACCATCTTGCTGGCTTTTGGTGTTTCCTTGACTATTGGCCCATCGTAGGGATGACATATATTGGTGCCCATCACATACTGGTAGCAGTGGTGGGTGTCATACCACATATGAAAGATTTAATAGTGCTTGAAATCTGTAGGGTCCCAATATCATCACCCCTTGTATTTTCAGATGCCAGCATTGGGATACATAAAAAGGGCACTGCTTTGGCTGAGAGTCCATTTTATCTTAATTCATTTTTTCATTCTCCCTTTCACCTCTAGTATATTCTGTAACAATGGATGTCACAGACTTTGCTTGGGGATCTATGCCTGTGGGGGTAAAAGTGCAGATTCTTTGAAACAAAAAAGGGATTCCAAAACACATAAACATAAAAACAATGGCAATCATAAATGCCCTCAACACTCTACGTCATCTGACTTCCAAGATGGCTGCACATTGAGTAACAAACACCTTAATTCTGGCTCTCCCAGTCTGAAAACAGAAACTTCACAGAGAAAGCCAGTGGACCTAGATTTCTGGGTAAATTTCAGTAAGTGACTAGTAAGTGCACTGCCTGCATGCCTGGAAAAAAAAGAAATATAAAGGATCTGGAGGAGAATCATCTACAAAAGGTGAGGAAAAACAGACTGGGAGAAGTACTGCAGTTGTTCAGCAAGAAGTACTGCAAGTTCCAGACATGACTTCAGTAACCTAGAGGAAAGTATAAAGCAGCTGCACACAGACCTGGTTAAAATAAACAAAACACTGATGGAGTATATCAACACAAACAATAAAACCTCGAAAAAATGGAAGAAACTTTAAACAGATATTCAGATAAGGTGAGAGAACTGCAAAACTCAGAGGCCGAAATGAAGAAAAGGCTGGCTGAATATGAGACTGCACAAGAAGAGATATTTAAAAAAAATAGAATTAGAGGACAGAGCATGTAAGGAAAACCTGAGATTTTCTGCTGTACCAGAGAAGCTGAAAGGAACAGACTGTATTAATTTTATGAAAGCACAAATAAGCAACTGGACTGGTATTCCACAACAAGAAGTGTTAATTGAAAGTGCACATTGTGTGCATGCTGCAAATCTGTTTACTAAAAAACAACCTAGACTTTTAATAGTAAAGATGCAGTTTTATCCATGGAAGGAGTTCAGCTGACAAAACTGTGGCAGAAGGACAAAGTGCTAAAAGTGTGAGACAGCAGAGTGTTTGTGGAGAATGACTATTTATTGTACACCAGGCAGAAGAGGAATAAATATATTCCATTATTTAGGGAATGTCAAGAAGCAGGTGTGAGATTGAAACTTTTTTTGGAAATTATTCAGAAGCCATGGTGGTTCAGCTATAGCATTGTTGCCTCACAGCAAGAGGTTCTCCCGTTCGATTCTTGGCTTGGGTTGGGAGTGCCTTCTCTGTGGAGTCTGCATGTCCTCCCCACAGTCAAGTGGGCGTTTGAAAGACATGCGTTGAATGGGCGTGCCTTCATTAAAGGTTGGGGATCGGGCTGGCAACTCGACACCATAAAAACCAACTGCCAATCATTAGCGGAGCGGAGTTCCACTGTGGCGACCCCCTAACCGGGAAAAGCCGAAAGACAAACAACAACAACAATATTCAGACGCTATTAAAGAAGATAGACATTTATTTTGAATATATAGCTAAGGAGTGGGATAAAATTAAAGTGGAATTTAAAACTAGGGTGGAAATAAAGGAAAGGGAAATATGGTTAAGAAGTAACAAGAATTATTTAGAGGGACTGACAAATGCTAAAGTGTTGCAAAATAGGGGGAATCCCACAGAACAAGTAGAGAAGCAATTGCAGAATGCTAAACAGAAAATAAGGGATTACCTTGATAATATGCATGAGTTTATAAAGATTGCTGTCAAGCAACTGTTTTTTGATGCTAACTTTACAGCACAAAAACTTTTAGCACAACGACTCAGGCAACAGAAAGTAGAAAGGGCCGTCACCAAGCTTAGGGAGCCTATAACAAGGAAAATAACAAGAGATCCTGTAGAAGTGCTAGAAATATTTCAGAAATTTTATGAAAGTCTGTATAAACCAGAGAAATATGGAAATCAAGAAAAGGTACAAATGGAAATGTTTATGGAAGAATTAAATATGCCAAGATTAGAGGTATAGGAGACTCAATTACTAACAGGATAGGAGGAGATGAGATAAAATGGCAATGTATAACCAATCCACTGGAAAGTCCCCAGGAATATGTGGTATTTCTGTGGAAGTTTGGAAGCTAGGAGGGAGAAACTGATAAAGATCTGGAAGGTTTTGTTTAGCAGTATTTTAAGAAGAGGAGAAGTACCAACATCCTGGAAGAAAGAGGGTAAAGATCCATCAGATGCAGCTTCATACAGGTCCATTTCAATACTAAATCATGATTATAAAAAAAGTGTTCATGTCTATAATGGCTAAAAGAATGGCAGAAGTGAAAATTGCTAGATATGGAGAAATGTGGTTTTGTGGAGGGGAGGCAAACATTTGACAATGTTAACAGAATGATCTAGAGGGAAGCAGAATGTAAATAAATATCGCTGTTGTTGTTGGGTCTTGATGCAAAGAAAGCATTTGACTGAGTAAGCTGGGATTTTATGAGCAGAGCAATGGAAGCATTTGCATTCTCTGATAAATTTATAAGGTTGATTAGGAGGCTATATGAGGGATCAGAGACAAAAATTAAAGTAGGTGGGTCCTCTCTGATAACCTCTGAGCAGAGGAACCAGGCAGGGGTGTCTTGTTTCCTCTTTGTTATCTGCATTATGTTTAGAACCACTGGCAAAGAAAATAAGGGGCTCAGAAATTCAAGGATATACTTTAACTGGTATGGTAGTCATCAAAGGCTGGCTTTATTTGCAGATGACATTATTTTATACCCGACTAAACCAGAAAGAGAGATTACAGTGCTGTGGAACATACCAAGACAGTTTCAAACCTTTGCGGGATACAAAATGAATGAAGCTAAAACAAAAGCAATAGCTGTAAATTATGTACCCACACACAAATTGGTACTGCAATATCCATACTTATGGGGACATGATAAAATGAAGTTTTTAGAAGTATGGGTTAAAAATAATGCTGGTGTGGCAGCTAAGTATATGTGAGAAGAGACAACAAAAGATAACACAACTGAGAAAATGGAAGTTCTGTTGTATGGATATCCACAGTAATATACACGCAGTTAAAATGTTTTTAGACTCTTTAGTCTTATACACAGATCAGGCATATTTTTAAAAACCAGAGTAGAAGCTATGGATAGCAATTAATAAAGTGCTGAAGGATTTTATCTGGGAAGGGAAGATGGCAAGAGTCAAGTGGGATAAGCTTATTCTTGGAATAGAATCAGCCAGATTGAGATTACCCGCATTGAAGGGATATTTCAGAGCAACACAGTTAAGGCTCCTATATATAGCACAAGCAGAAAACTATAACTCATACTGGAAAGCGATAATGATGAAACAGGGGAGAAGTTCAAGTAACAGGGAGAGAGTGGGATTTTGGATGCAGACCTTTAAGGAGAACAAAAATAATCATACAGAGTATTATAGTCATAAAGAAGCAAAAGGTATTCTAAGAACTAAGCCAACATGGGAATGGACAAAGGAGATTCTGTTGATAGGGATGACTGCAATTAGAAGTACAGACAACAGGCAAGAGGGGTGGGAATATATTGGAGAAAACTGGCAAATAAATTAAGGTATTGGGAGCAAATAATTAGAGGGGGAAGGTAATAGAATGGAAAAACAAGAAGAACTTATTTGGACTACAGTTTAGAGACTGTCTTCCATATCAAGAATTGATCCTAAACAAAAGACCAGCACTGGTAAGAGTTTCTAGTAGAATCTAGAACTGAAGTTGCCATTAAGAAAGGAATAATTAGTAGATCATATAAATATTGCATGGCAACTATAAGAATCAATCAGAGGAGGTTAGGAAGGATTGGGAAGGGAGATTGGATAAGCAATTCACAAAGAAACAATGAAGGGATATATGTATGTCTCCCAAATATCAAAATCTAGAAGATTTAGAATCTTTGCCTGAAAGCGTTTACATAGGTATTTTTATACTCCAAGCAGACTCTAAAGAATTTTTCCTCAGGTAGACAGCAAATGTTGGAGGTGTGATGGAGAAGAAAGAGGTAACAACATATTTTCTGGGAGTGTAATGAGTTGGGTGATTTTAAAGATTCCCTACAGACTGCTCTGTCGGAGATGATGGATGAGCAAACTGGAGTAACTAGGGAAATTATTTTTTTGAGCTATGATACAGATTCAGAATTACCTAGACATAGTTAAAGCCTTGCTGAGTCTGGTTATGATGGCTGCCAAAAAAAAGCAATCATTAGAAAATGGAAATCAAAGTCTAAACCAACTTTGCTAGAAGTAGCAAAGATAGTAACAGATAAAACAACTGGAACTGGCATCTTTAGAAAAGGGTAGGAGTAAATTACACAGGAAAATGGGGAATGTGGGAGCAATATATGCAGAGGAGGAACGAAGTTTAAAAAAGGAAGGATTTGAATGAGCTATGTAATGGTTGTCTAACAATGGATACATTAAAAGTGATGTGTAATGTTTGCAGTTAAAGTTGTGTTGGCACTGTTTGTAATGTATAATGTTTGCAACTGAGATTGTTTCGGTATGCTTTATTTTCATTTATGTAAATGTAAGATTGACTGTGTCATGCACAATAATTTAATAAAGATGTTTCTTGTTTTAAAAAAAAAACACTCTTAGTCATCTGTGGTCCCAAAGTCCCTACAAATGCTTACAGACAACACCACAGAGATGTGGTACCTAAACAAATAGGGGGGGTTCCAGATTTTAACCTTTTTTTTTAATTTCTCTAAATCTTTATGGTTTCTAATACCATGACAGCAATGGACCCCATTCCTTAGTCAAAGTATGATTAAAGTTCATGAAATTAGTATTATTTCAATATTTGATGTCAGCCAAAAGTGCTTTTTGCAGCACCCGCAGTGGTAGGGGGCTACATGTATTGGTAACATATCTAAATATAATTGTAGATTATTTATTATAAGACCTGTTGTTCCTACTACTATTGGAACTGTCTGGGTATCTTTCTTCCACATTGCTCTCATTTCTGCCTGCAGATCCTAATATTTTATGGCTTTGTCTCTCTCTGTACACAAGACACTGTAGTCATTGGGTGTAGTGATGTCAATGATCAATGCTACTTTTGTCTTCTTTTCATGAACCACTATATCCAGTTTTCTAGCATCTATCTTTTGAACTGTTGGTAATGGGTGATCCCATGTGATGTCACATTTCTAGTGTTTTTCAGCCACTTCAGTACCATCTATAGTGCAACAGTCTTGCCACATTATTATGCCTTTCAGTATTCAGTCCTTCTGCCATTAATATGTCACAATCAGCAATGAGGTGTGCGACAGTTTCCAATTCGGTTTTACAAAACCTACATTTGTCTGTTTCTCCCACATGTTCAATGGATTTTGTAAACCAGTGTGTACATAGCCCACTATCTTGGGCTGCCAATATTAACCTTTCATCTCTTGGTTTTAATTCACCTCTGCTTCATCATTCCTGCATTTGTTCCTGAACAACATGAGGTTCTTCCAGATGTTTTCTATGCTTGCAACTATATTTATGTATTTTCCACATTTCTTGCCTTCTCATCTGGTTGTTCACCTTGTATTCTTTCTTTTGTTTTTTTGGCACATTCAGTTGCTGCCTGATTTTTATCTACTTCTGGTTTGATTTCCATTCTGGAGCTGATGTGCTTTTGCTAGATTAAGCAGAGAAGTCTTCTTAGATTTATTCTCCTCATGTTTCAAAACTTTCACTATGGCTGGGTCTTCTGAGGTCAGCAAATATGTGTGGAGTCCCATGATTGCAGATCTATACATGTAATCAATTTCAAGGAGGCTCATCCCTCCTTCAGAATGGAGAATATATAATCTTGGTATGCACTGATTTTTTTAAATCATACAATGAGCATAAAGCATTCTTCTTTTCTTCTCTAATCTATCCAACATGTTTTAGAGCCAGTAAATCACTCCAAAACTGTAGGTTAGGACAGAAAGAGCAAATTGATTTATAGCTTGGATTTTGTTCCTAGATGTCAACACTGTTTTTAGGATTAATGTAAGTCTTCTAAAGTATTCCTTACTAAGTTTTATTCACACCCTCTGTGCAGATTAGTGCCTTATTAGAAGATTAATACTTTGGGATATAGCAATTAAGAACAAGCTCACACTACAGGCATCTTAAATTCCACCAGAACTAAACATTGTGGCATAAAAACTGAGAAAGACCAGGACAGACCCTCATGAATGGAAATTAAATGAAGGGGTGTCCAAGGCTTCGGTCCAGGTGTGGGGAATACCTCAGGTTGATCTGTTAGTCTCCATTCACAATAAACAACTGAAAAAACTCTGTTCAAGGGCACCTTGCAAGCAGGCCTGAAAAGCTGTTACATTCTTATTTCCTTGAATAGGAATGGTCCTTTATGCCTTTCCACTGATCTCCAGTGTCATTCAGAAGGGCTATCAAAAATATTGTAGTGAATCTCTTGTGACCCAAGCAACAGTGCCTCCTCCTCCCCCACCACCTTTTTTTTTTTTTTTTGAAATGGCCAAATGTAATTAGTACAAGTTTTCTTACAGACTGGACCTACTCACACAAGACTGGTACACTCCATCCCGAAGCAACTTCATCTACTTACCTAAATGATGTAGTTTTAGTACCTTTTAGGCCCCTGCTTTCTGAGGACATGCAACAGGTATTAAAGGAGGCAAAGAAACCTGGTACTAGGAAATCCTACATTAATAAATGGAAAAGGTATTCTAGCTGGTGCCACAGTAAGAACCAAGACCCTTTTAAGGCTAATATTTCTTTGGTTCCCACAATATTTGTGTGAGTTATTATCCTCTGGCCTTTCTTACACTTCTGTCAAGGTTCATATGTCTGCCCGCATTCATATGTAGTTTTAAATGGGTTCTACATGTCCATCCACCAAGAAAACAGGTAACTTCATTGGGATCTTAATTTTGTTTTGGAAAATTTAATTCACTCTATTTGAACCAGCTCATCAGGCTGATTTGAAGTTCATAATATGGAAAACAGTTGGGTTGATTGCTCTGATTTCTGAAAGAAGAGTATTTGAGTTACAAGATCTCATGGTGGGGTCAACCATATCTCATTTTCCACATAGACAGGATTTGTTTGATAAGTAATCATTCATTTATGGTTAAAGTGGTATCTGAGTTTACTTTGAGCCAAGCTACTCATCTCCCAGTTTTCTTTATGGAATGTAAAAATAACAGAGGTAGGATTCTTCATACTCTGGATGTCCACGGACAACTTAGATTCTGTCTTGCCAGAATTAAAACCTTCAGAAATTCTGATCATTCATTTTTTATGAAGGTAAGAAAAAAGGACTACCTGTATCAAAGTAGTCTGTTTTCAAATAGTTGCCTCATGCTTCCTCCTTTTGTTATTCCTACCATAACAAGTCAATTCCAGACAGGGTTAAGGTACTTTCTGCTAGGAACTTTGCTTCATGAGAGGTTTTTGGAAAGGTGTGGACTTGAAGTGTTCTAGAAGCAGCAATTTCCTCTTCTGTGCATACATTTCTAAAGCATTACAAACTAAACTCCTTTTCCAGGTCTCGAGCAGCCTTTGCTAAAACCATTCTCCAGGGTCCGAAACCTTGCAAGCTACAGTTATCTGGCAATATAACTAAGGCTACTACAGCAATGATCAAATGATGAAAGATCTGTTACGTAACTGTGTTATAGTGTTACTTGAAACAAGCTAATATAGAAGATATGCAACCCTTTATTTGGATCAGGAAAAAAACATTCAAGTTATCAGGGCCAACAGTACAATCAATTTTAGTTTTACTTATTGCTTCAGTAATCCAGTCATCTTTGCTCAAGGGGCAGTCTTCTTCCCACTATAACAGTTCTCTCAAATATATCAGATTGGCTTGAAGAAGCCTGCTTTGGGAGGACTGAGAAAGCATAATGACTGCAACAATACTTGTTATACCATGATCATTTAAGGATGACAGCCATATGCTTATCAGCATTATAACTAATGTGTTTACAGAAGGATAACTCTGCTTAGCATACCATAGTTCAGAGCTGTACTTTTTCCCCTCAGTGTATGCCAACCATTAAATCTTCTCTCAGTCTATAGGTCCATTTATTCCCCTGATTGGAAAACAACTAGTCAAGAGGGGTCATCTTTGTGGCAGCCATCAATGTTGATTTGAAATTTTTCTTGTTTTCTTCTAAGCCCATACCATGCATACCTAGCAAGGTGCTGGAAAGGGGCAGGAAATTGTCTGATCACAGAGAACATCACTTTCCAAGTGCACACAATGCCTTTCTTCTCCAATGAACAGGTCATGTCCCTTCACTCTTCTTTGTCTCTTCCTGGCACCTCCAGTGCCAAGGACAGTAACTGAAGCCATGCCGCATGGGATGCATTTGGGACTCCATCCCTGTGCACCACAGAACCAGGCACAGTTCAGATCTGTACCTTGCATAAATTAACTTGTATCTGATGGAATTTTTATTTACAGTGTCCAGAAATTTCTCTACCCTCCAGACTAACTTTTCTGTTTTTTAGTGCAGCCTTGGTTGTTTGTCTCTTTGGCTGATCAGCACTAACATCAGATACATATGTTTTGTATGATATTCTCCAGTTTGTCATAGAACACCTCCAAGAGTCTTGTACTGTTTTTCCAATCCCACTTCAAGTCTCTACTAACATTCTCATAAGTTACCTTGCATAGCTTCCTGCTTAAGTTCTTAACTACCTTGATATATTCACATATTGTTTTGGCTAACCACAGCACATTGATGGTTATATGTACCCAATGGGTGTGAAGATCTCATCACATGTATGCTAATACTGACATTAATGATGACAATATCTAGAATACGGTCCCTGGGTGAACTGATGTTCATATTCTGGTAATAACCTATTTCAAGTAATGGAGCCAGTAAAAAATGTTGTCAATGGTTTTAAGAGCAGTAAAATATTTCCAACAAATCAGCAGAACTTTTCTGTCATTACATAAAGTAGCTGGATTAAATCTTAAACTTATAATACATTGACATGTAAAATCATGAACTTCTTCAGGTATTAAGGTAGGACTCTTATGAAATCTGACCATCATAAGGTCATGTCTCCCTATTATGACAGTAACAGAAATTATTTCAGCCAAGCAACTGTTGAACATTAGGCATGTCTCAACTTCCCAACATGTTATTCCTGAAAGTTATGGTAACCATTATGTGCTGGGATAGAGAAAGGTGAACAGACTTAGTAGAACCAAGTCTTCACAGTTAGGTTCATAGGTACGTACTAGGCATTGATCCATAAGGATCTTAAGAAGTCTAGCCATACATTCCCATGAAGTTTTTAGCAATTATATTTCAAATATGAATAGCCCAGAGACTAGCAGAGCATTTACATATTGTTCCTATCCTTGAGGGACTGTGGTGCTAAACTTGCTTGGGGGGAGGAGATTTGTTTTTACCAATCCATTCACCCAGATTATGTTTGGATAGTGTAAGATAAGTACTTTTCTTTAGGGGGAGAGGAAGATGACTCAAAAAAAGTGTTATTCTCTGATTTATATCCATCCATTCAACGTGTTCTATTTATGTTGCAAAAGTGATTCAGATACCTTAAGTAGGTGTTTATACCCCCCATTGAACTTGCAAATGCCCAGTTGGTCTGATAGGATAGGGTCTGCAGATGCTCTGTACAGGGATCACCCCTTAGTAGCCCATGCGACACTAAGAGGGACAAGGCTTTGAGATAGCATGCTTAGTTTTTCTCATTTAGGCACTTACCTTTATTAGTAAGAAAGCATTGTGGAATTTGGAGTTGTGACAAATGTTTGGAAAGGTACTTACTCAATGATCGGCCTGATGAGTGTGGAATACAGTGGAATAATCACATCCCTGGACCTGGATGCCATACCTTTAGTAATAAGTTGTGCAATAAATAATACTTTCTTACAAAAGTGGTTATGTGATGATCAAAGGATAGTTTATTGTTTACATAGGTTCCCAGGTCCCTATCTAGTGGATCAGTTTTCAGGGGTCTGTTTTCAGTCTGACAGTTATAAGGAACTTCTTGCTTACCAAAGGATACTGTTATGTTTCTTGGCATACAGTTTTAGTCCATGATTTTGACACCAGTTATTGTTTTGGGAAAGGCCCTCTTGGAAGATCTTGGTGTCCACTGGGGAGTTTATAATGTCACAAAGTATACAGTCATCTGCAGACTTGTTCAGCCATAGCCCCTTAACGATAGCCTTGACCTCCAAGAAGTAAATGCCAAGGACTAAACACTGGAGTACACCACTAGTGACAGATCTTTTGGAGGAGGTAGAGCAACTCAACCTAATTTCATGGGCTCCGTTTGTAAGCCAGTTTGCTCTCTTATGAGTTACATAGGAATTAACATTTAGTCGGTATAGTTTATCTAAGATACCTGAGTGCGGAATGGTGCTGAATGCCTTTACAAGGTCTAGATATGTGGTGTGTATGGACCAAGTTAACAAATCCAAAATGGCTTTGGTTGAGAGTTTCTAGGTTACCTATGTCCTTACTTATTAATTCCATAATGATTCTTTCCATAGCCTTACATATGAGGCTGGATTAAATTATGTGTCTTTACTTTCCTGTATCAGGTGACACACCCCTTCTTTGTGCAAAGAAATGAGATGACAGTTGCTGTTCTCCATTCATCTAGCACAAAGCCTGTTTGGAGGCTGACACTGAATAGCCACTATATGGGGTCTGAAAGGTCCTGTTTCAGGCTGGGCAGTAAGCAGCCCAGTATGTTATCTGGCCCCAGAGAAGCAGTGTTCTGCAACCTGGATAGTGTCCTGTGGACTTGTTTATGGGAAATTTCAGGAGGGTGTAGATGTGGGAATGAGATCTGTGAATACAGAAGGGGGGAGGAGGTGAAATTAGAGCTAAATGTATTCACTAGTTGATTAGCAATGTCTTCTGTGTTTGAGTATGTGACATCATTTACTGCTAGCTTTGCACAGTGATGGGCATTGCTTCTAAAGTGTCTAACATAGGTAAAATAAGGCTTTGTGGTTGTTCTTTGCCTGGGTGGATATTTTTACTTCATATCTGACTTTGGCTGATTTGATCAGGGTCCGAAATTCTCCATTAAGTTTAGCAAGATTTTTTTTATTTTTTTTTTTGCATCTTATGAGTTGCATTTATTTTTATATGCAGTGAGTGTTTTCTTTTATTTTAGAGCCTATTTATATTTAGGTTCCACCACAGGGATTTATTTTTGAATTTCTCAATGCATTTACTTCTAACATAGACAGATCCATCTGTATAGGTCTTCACACAGGCATAGAATTTGGCAGTAAAAGATTCTGCACAAGTTGGGGGAGTGTCATCAAGTTTAAAGGAAATAATTTAGCCATGTCATCCTTCAGTTTCAGTAGATTAGACTTGCATACTGTCTGAATACTGAGGTATCGGAGGATGCTTGTGGGTTCAGTCAAAGCTAATGTGACTGACATTAGTCCTACCCACAAAAATCATCAGTTGCACAGTAGGAAAATCTCTACAGGTAGTGTTGTTCCCTGCAGTGCTGGCAAACCTGTTATCCTCACACAGTGATGTGGGCAATCAGCCACCAGTGGAAGCTCACACGGCACCAGATGCCCTCATTATATTATAGTAATCAGTTTAGCTCCGCCATCTTGTGTAATGACCATGAGATCTTTATGAATCACAGGCAGTCATGACAGTGGGGTACAACACAGGAAAAGACATCTATTTACAAAAAAGTAGGCTTACATTTGTATACAGATGTTCTGTACTGTAGCATGCTGCTGTCATGCAGCACAAGACAGTACAACAGCTGGTGGGCTGTGAAGGGGTGAGAATGAATCAGGCACCAGAGCACTTTGTGCACCACTGTGCAGAATACCCTCCCGCACATAATTCGTAAAGAACAGGTATCATTTGTACATCTCCACTATGGACCAGGATCTGTATCTGTGAATTATGATCCAACATGAAGCATACAAGACACAGCACACCAAGTGCTTTCACACCTCTGCAGCCTATGTGCACAAGTACCAGGGCGTATCATTAAGATAATTGGTTTCAGTAAGTCATACTGTATTCAGTTATGCCACATGTTATAGTCCCCTCCCCCCAGTTTGTTTTCAATAAGAAAGGCTTTCTTCTCTGACATATGTTTCAGTTTGTAGGGAAACTTTTATTTAATTATTTTAATTATATTAAAGACAGCTGGGAATTAAACTTCAGTCAGTGCAGGCTTCATTGGGATAAACAGTGATGTGTCCTGTTGTGGTAATCGGGAGCAAACATAGCTATTTTCTAATATGCTTGCATAAGTTTGTGCAAGAGCAGTAGCTGTAACCATTCCTTTCAAATGTCCAGATTTTTGCCTCATACTTTTGGTCTGATCTCCATAAAAATTGTGTTTTTCTAGCAAATCATCTAGGATTATTGTCACTAAATAATAAACATTTGAAACTTCATATACTTCAGAAAAGGCATGCTAAAGGAAAACCTGGTATTCTAAGAGTAATATATAAAATTTGTCCTTGATTTTGGGTCTTTGCTTGCACTAAGAGGTTAAGAGGTATGCTGTAGATCATTTAATAGATAAGTGGAGTGTGGGAGAGAATGTTGCAAGTACATGTTAACTGCAGTACAACTACCACTTTGGTGATGGAGATGGTTGCAGAGAATTAGTGACATTGTTTGCTCTATGTAGCCATACTGTGAATTTGAGATTAGACTGGCATCTATTAGGTGCTACAAAAGCTGGAAGTGTAAGCACTTTTCTAAGATTATAAATGATGGTTGCAACAAACTTATGGGGCAGTGGTTGTTTAATGTGACAGTAGGCCCACTCCAATGAAGTGGAATAAGTTCTTGTTTCCAAATAGTCAACAGATATCTCTCTTTGACAGAATGATTAACAAGAATAGAGACAATTTATGCATTGGCACCAAAAGAGATTTTCAAGAATTCCAGTGAAAAGTGATCAGCAGAGACTGACACATTTTTAGCCTGCAAAGAAATGCATGTTTGGAGAGCACATCTGAATTATGAAGAATGAATACTAACAGTGCAGAGAGACATTAAAGTCTTTCCTGTGCTCATTTGACACAGATTCATTGGCTGAGTCACAAAGGTATGTGACAAATGAGTAGCAACCTCACTGTTACAATAGGAAAGAGGAACACTGTTGTGTTTTGATCAATATTTAGCAGTATGTCAATCTTCTTCTTCTTTTGGCTTTTCCCGGTTAGGGGTCCCCACAGCGGATCATCTGTCTGCTCATGATTGGCAGTGGAGTTTTACGGTGTTGAGTTGCCAGCCCAGCACCCAACCTTCCACAGAAGGTACACACACGCACACATTCACACCTAGGGCCAATTTAGAGTGTCCAATCCACCTACTGCATGTCTTTGGGATGTGGGAGGAAACCGGAGCACCCAGAGGAAACCACAGGGAGGACATGCAGACTCCACACAGAAGGCACCCCAGCCGAGAATCGAACCAGAGAACCTCTTGTTGTGAGGCAGCAACGCTAACCGCTGCACCACCGTGGCCGCCCTATTTAGCAGTATGTCAATACATTTCCAAAATTTTGTGGTGTAGACTTAGTATTTCTAGATTAAAAAAAGCCAAAGTAAGACAGCATCCTTTACTTTGTTATAGACTTTTCAGAAGCTAACATGATCAGATTCATGCCTTTAGTGACAGTAAACAGAACACAAATGATCTCTATATGTCATGATAGTTTTTTAAGGTTTTTAAACCTTCTTTGGCATTTGGGATCCATGGATTTTGTCCCCTCCACTATACACATACCCAAGTATCTCATAACATCAACTCCAATTCTGGGCAGCTTGACTCAGCTAATCAGATGAACTGTCCACTAATTTCAACACACATTGCAGCTCTCTAAAGAATAGTGTTACTAAAGTTCAAAATTGAAGTTTATCCCATAACATTAAATCCAATATTGCCCAGTTGAACTCAACTAATCAGACAAGCTACCCACTAATTTTTAACAACACATACTGTAGCTCACTAATGAATAGTGTTACTAAAGTTTAAAACTGAAGTTTATCCGATAACATCAAATCTAATTCTGTTCAGCTTGAATCAGTTAATCAGATGACCTGCCCCAACAACACACACTGCAGCTTGCTAAAGAATAGTGTCACCAAAGTTCAGAATTGAAGTGTATCCCATAACATCTAATCCATTTCTGCCCAGCTCGACTCAGCTAATCAGACAAGCAGCTTACTAGTTTCAACAACACACACTGCAGTTCACTAAAGAATAGTGTTACCAAAGTTAAAAACTGAAGTGTGTGTATTTGCATCAGGCAAACATGTTTTTTAAAATGGTTGGGAACTGGTGTATGATTGAAGGGCAGCCCAAATAAGGGCCTAATAGTTTCCAGGCTGCCTGATATTCTCCCTAACTTACTTCCTGTATTTCCTTTACTTTATACTCAAAGTGGTTAAATTAGATATAAACTTACCTCAGTAAGAAACACTCTCTAAGGCAACATTTGATTTTCTGCTGTGGGTGGGACCTGCTTTGTTCACCCTTATAACTACTCAGGCTCACTACACTCTACTACCCTGCCCCCTTTTCCCACCCGCTCTCACCGTATCTAAATTTATACACCCACTACATCTACAGTGCTCTAACGGTGACAGATAACATAACATATCCAATAACATAACCTATCCTCCCACACAGATAATCACCCTATCACAAACACCTTCGCTATCGCACTCACTACCATTTATAATCATCACTTCCCTAGTGTAACTTTATATTGTATGCACCATTTTTCCCCAACAACAACCCATTCCATTAATAATACAAATTACTCCATATACTGTAACGCACACAATAACCTACAACTATAACTGGATATCAAATGGCTACCTTCTTTCTAAATCCCTAACAAAACTAAACCACCTCTCATTTCTCCCCTCCAACGCACATCAAATACCCACTTTTAATATACCATTCTATCATACCCCTCCCACCTTTGAGAACTTAAGAAACACACTCTTCCAAAAGAGCACCCTTACCATTCCCACACCTAAATTTACATTATGTTAATCAGCATTATCTACCTACACACATCCTTCTTCCTTCAGCCATTCTGCACATCCCTAGAATACCCACCCACCTCTTCTCAACTAACCAGCACAGGTACCCTTACAATGAGCTTCAACACTCCTAACTTTAATTTCACTATAACTGCAACACTTATTACAATTATATAAAATAAAATATCATTGCCAAATTTGCAAATTAAAAAAAAAATACAAACAAAATTCATCTCTCAAAATAAAACTTGATATCCTTTTCCCCCCACCACCTTTGCAATCACCTCTTATTCCTCTGTGGCGACATTCACTGTAATCCTGGTCCAAAAACTCCATCTAAGAAAATTAGTAGCTGTCACTATATCTCCTCCAGTAATGAAACCTCTAATAAAGGCCTACACCTATATATGCCTGGGTCATCCAACAGTCACCCAATATCGTAGTAGCCGCTGAAACCTGGTTGAAGCAGGAAATAAATAATGAAGAAATCCTCCCTCCAGGGTATAAGATCCTACAGTTAGACTGACCCCAAAAAAGTAGGTGGGGTAGCCATTATCTATCAAAAGAAGCTATAAACAAGCTTGTACCCTTGTACACCTCATCAACTACATAAAGCTGAAATTCTCATCTCCTCTCTAAAGCTAAATGATCACAAGTCCATATGCATTATAGGTATTTACATACCTCCTGGCAACAATATTGAAACAGCAGAGGACTTTTTCCAGTGTATTTCAAGCAACATCCCTCAAGAAATAATAATTCTTGGTGATCTCAGCATTCACTGGCTTATAATCAAGAATACCTCAAATAATGGCATAAATATATTTGGCTTTACCCAGCTTATTACCTCCCCTACTGGATATAATAAACACAGCAAGAGAAAAAGCAACCTAGACTGGACAATGACCAACTCACCCCACAAAATCATCCCCAGTGGCACGCTCCCAGATGTCATTATTGACCATTTACCTGCATACATAATTAAAGACCACATCACCTTTCCTAAAAATATTGCTACAATCAAGCCTGTAACCTCTCTAAGTTCAATAAAAAATCTTTCATCTCAAACGTCAAACTCTTCAGATAGAGCCCCCTTAACATACTCCCATTAGATGAAGCTGTAACCTTATTTAATTCTATCTTCCTAAACACCTTAAATATCCATGCCCCGAGTAGAAGACTAAGAATCAAGTCTGATCCAGCCCACTGGCTAATGGACAAACTAAACAATTAATGAATGAAAGGGACAAAGCCATGTAAGACTGGAAAAGACTAAACACTACCTCACACCTGCTAGACTTTAAGCAAATGAGAAGCTTAAATAAGCAAAAAATCAAATGAGACAAGAAAACTTACTTCACTAATCAACAAAATAAACACTTTAAAACCCCCCAAACTTTTCTGGTTCTCCATTAATCAACTGTTATGTCCTGGACAAACTAGTCAACCCTTACCCTACCCAGATCCGCAGACAGATCTGTATTGCCTCTTGTTTTAATAAACATTTCAGAGTATCACTTCCCTGGTACAAAAATTGTAATTCTACAACAGATATAAATCCACAATTGTATAACAGGTCAAGGTAGTTTTACTTTAACTCAGTCCCAACCTCCACCATCAAAAAAATACTAAAAAAACTTAACCTACCACCCTTGCTGCAGATAATCTCACCCCTGAATACCTAAAAATCCCAGCTGAAGCTCTAGCTCTACCAATCTCCATACTCATAAATCACTTCATAAGAGAAAGTTATGTGCCCACTTTATGGAAGAATAAACAAACTCAGAACCTTCACAGTTATAAAACTGACTGAGAACACCAACAACTGTAGCAGAGCATAAACAGCAAAATTCATAACACTTCCAAAACTTTTTGAAAAACTTTAATGATGGTTTAGCATATTTTGTTCCTTAAATGTCATGGAACTTCCATGAAATTTAAAGGAAAACTCCACCTTCTGCTACAGTTGAACTTAACTCTTAGGTTGTTTTTCTCCCTACAGTATGATTCCAGTACTGTGTAGGTTCCTGGAACCTGCTTGCACTTGATACAAATTTCATTTCCTCACTTTGGGCATTCAGAACCGCCATATAGCTGAAACACCTGCTGTCTTTAATGGATCATTTTCATATGTCTCATTATCCTCTTTTAGAAGACATTTTAAGGAACCACACAGTGAAAACTCTAGCTTGGCTAGGATTTTCTTGTAATTTTTCACTTTGGTGTCAACGGAAGGAAAATACCACCCACTTTTTTTTAAGTTTAATTTCTCACATATGTTGCAGAGGAATTTGTCTACACTTGCATGACATATCATAGACACAGAGAAATTTGTAGTCAGGAGTTCAGGCTACTGTAAACAAGACAGAGATGTGTGAAACTGTTTTCCATTGTCTCTGTTGCAGAGAGGAAAAGAACTTACACTCATTCACAGCTGCTTCCAATGTAGCCATGCCTTTAATAACAAAACAGAGTAATTAGATCAGTCAGTGGTTCAAAGGCAGTTGCCACCTCTTTTGACAAATTTACATAAGCAGCAACACAGTATTGAATTGCTAAGTTTTAAACTTTAAATCTTTGTGTGACGTCCCACCACTGCCAACCAATATGTGATGTGGATATCCCTCCTTTGGGCCAGTAAACAAGGAGCCTCAATCCTCACCACTGGCACCTGTGGGGGGAACTTCACTGGGAGGATAACAGGTATACAGTGTTTCCAGATGCAGCTCTCTGCATCAAGTGCAATTTCCCTTAAGAGCACACAGAAACTACATTCAGTCTAGGGCCCGATCCTCTCTTTCCGCAGGTCCCCAATAAGACTCCCCACTGGAACAGCTATAAAGTTGAGCCCTTAGTCAGGGTTTCAAGCCAAGTCCTCCAACACTCTTTCCAACCAGTGCTTTGTATCCCTGCCCAAGTAGCTGACACATCCACTCTTTGAGATTTGATTTGCACACACACACACACACACACACACACACATACACGCGCACGCACACACGCACACACACACATGCACACACGCACACACACACACCTGGGAGAGCCTGGAACAGGTTTACTAGCTCTTGTCCAGACTACAAGGTAATTACCACTGCCACCAGAACCCCTTGACAGCTACTTTAAGGCCCTTAACAAAGGGTGTCCAATCTTACTGTGTAATATTAATATTAATACAAATGGTAGTTTGACCAAGAGCAAGGCTGTTAGGCGTGGACAACACAGTGTCACCAAATAAATATGCGAGTACTCTCAAAACTTAAATATCTCTACAAAGATCAGCCACAATGCAAGGTTTAAATATATTTAATAATAAATAATAAAAGAATGAGAAAATACTAAATATATATTCACAGTGACATCAGAGTTCAGAATCACGGGAAATATTTAAAACAACATTGCATGACAGGCTCAGACAAATAAAAAAAAATATCTGAACTAAGCTTCACTATATTTCTGACTGAATCTAAGAGAATTATACTATTCCAGAGTAACTTACTTAATAAAGCAAGGTGAATGGTTCTTCTTGTTGTCAGGTCCAAGACAGAACACAGAATGCTCTGTTTCACTAACAGACTTCTAAAAATAATATCTTAGGTTCATAGGTAGGTACGAGGCTATCTGCCCAAAGGCATTTATAAGCCTAGCCAGAATGTGTTGACTTTCGCCGCCCCCTTAGATTAGTTCCTTGTGCCTCTGTCCAGCAGAGCCACTGAAGTGATCCCCGAGGTAAACCTTCTGTTTTCCATCCGCTCGTCAAGGTTTCTTCTGAAGAGTGTTAGCGAGGAGCTCTGCCTAATGTAGATTGGAATCTTATTCCAAAGCATGGGAAGTCACTGGGACAGGAATCTATCCCTCCAGCACGTCCTATTTATTGTTGTGGTGAGGTTTAGATCCCTAGACCGTGTGGCTCGAGGGGATAAGGTTTTCTTTAGGTGGAGCATGTCCATCAATTCTGGGATGGACATAGCCTTGTATGTCAGGCAGAGATCATCTCTGAGTAGGCGGTATGCAACCAAGTACAGCTGTAGTTTCTTCAGTCGAGCTGCATAGGGCATCTGTTTGAGGCCAGTGATCCTCTTGGTGAGGTACTTCTGTGGTCTTTCCAGCTGTTGCAGGTGTCTTGTAAGGTACATCCCAAATGGGGCGTTGTACTCTATGATAGGTCTGATGAGTGATGAGTGGAGAAGCACAATGACCTCTTTTGATCTGGATCTGAACCCTTGTGATGAGGTGGACCACGTAGAAGGATTTTCTAGCCACTTTGTCATTGTGATTATCAAAGGTGAGATTACTATCTACTTGGGTCCCCAGATCCCTTATCACATCTTCCGTATTTAGGGGACTACCACCTATGTGGTAGTTTGTGGGTACTTTGTTTTTTCGAAAGGGGATGACTATGCGCTTTTTGGCATTTAGCTTGAGGCCATGACTTTGACACCAGGTATCCATCTCAGTGAGACCCTTTTGGAGGATGTCTGTGTCAGCTGGAGTCAATTATAGCCCCTAGTTTGCAATCGTCTGCGAACTTGGTCAGCCATAGTCCTCCTGTGCTTGCCTGTACCTCTGAGAAGTATGTGCCAAACAGGAGGAGTCTTAGGACTGAGCCCTGGGGAACGCCACTTGTAACCAGTTTAGAGTCGGACCTAGCTCCTGCCACTCTCACCATGTGGGTTCTGTCCATGAGCCAGTTGGCAACCCATCTTGTTACATAGGGGCTTATGTTCAGGCTGGTGAGCTTGTCTGTAATGCCAAAATGGAGAATGATGTCGAAGGCCTTAGCGAGGTCTATGTAGGCTGTGTGTACCACCTTTCCCTCATCTATAGCCTTAGTAACTGTCTCAAAGAAGTCCACCAGGTTTAGGAGGCATGATCTGCCCTTAACAAAGCTGAACTGGGTAGGATCCAGTGTTTGGAGGTTCCCAATGTCTCTGTTAATGAGTTCCATGATGATGCACTCCATAGCCTTGCAGACCAAGCTCGTCAGGCTTATAGGGCGATAGTTCCCAGGGTCTGTTGTGTCTCTACCTTTGTGGACTAGAATAACCATTGCTGTACGCCACTCTATGGGTACGTAGCCTGTAGAGAAGCTGAGTTTGAATAGTGTGTTTAGGTGAGGGGTTAGTTCATCTTTGAGCTCATACAGGACGCAGCCTGGGACACCGTCCGGTCCCAGTGATTCCATGTTTTTGGCTTTGGAGAGGGCTGTCTTAACATGAGTGTCTGTGATTTCAGGGACTCTACATTCTTCTGGTATGGTTATGGGCCCTTTTGGGGGTGAGAGAGGGGGAAATTTTGCGCTGAACCTGTCTGCCAGGATGTTGGAATGGGAGAACAGGCCAATTTTCCCTTCACCATTTTACCACAACATTAGACTTTATCTAAGATTTTTGGATGACATTTTTGTGTTGTGGGATGGTACTAAGGATGAATTACACCATTTTATGTGGAATGTGGATGTTGGAATGGGAGAACAGGCCAATTTTCCCTTCACCATTTTACCACAACATTAGACTTTATCTAAGATTTTTGGATGACATTTTTGTGTTGTGGGATGGTACTAAGGATGAATTACACCATTTTATGGGTTATTTGGAGTCCAGCACTAGCTTTCTGAAATTCACTTATACTATTAATGACAAAAGTATTGACTATTTGGATGTGACTATTTCTAAAACAAAGGAAAGTTTCAAGTCTAACATTTTTAGGAAATCTACATGGTGCAATAGTTACTTGCATTTCACTAGTCACCATCCTTTTACGCAGAAGAAAAGTCTGATCAAGGGACAGGCTGTAAGAATAGCCAGAATGACATCAGATCCTCAGGATTTAGAAAAAGAATTTACATTTCTTAGTAAATGCTTTGTAGAAAGGGAATACCCCATGGAATTCGTTGTTGGGATTTTGGAAGAAGTGAAGAAGGAATGGGGTAAGAAGTATAAAGCACTTTTAGGTCACTCATTTACTAAGGACTACAATACACAGGATAGTAAAACTAAATATAATACAGCCTGTATTGTTGAATACAGCACTTTTCAGACACTTTTACACATATAGTTAGAAATAACTGGAACCTTATGAAAACTAACAAGGATGTGTACGAGGGTAGGTAAAGAACCCATTTTACATATAGGGTAGGAAACAACTTTAAGAAACTCTTGGAACAAGGAGAAGAGGAAATTACCAAACAAAAAAACTGCACCTTGTGGGGCATGTAGCGTGTGTTCTTTTATATGGACTGAGGATACCATTAGACTTAACAATAGTCTTAAAAGTGTGGTGAAGCTTGTTAAGGGGAATTGTAGATCCAACATGTTAGTATATATTGCTATCTGTACTACATGTATGGCATATTATATTGGTAAAACCGAGAGACCCTTCAAGGATAGAATTTATGAACATCTATAGGAAATTAGAACTCATAGGGAGACCAATGCTCTATATAAACACAGCACTGCATGTTCAGGTGTATCCAATTTTAGGTTTGGTATTATTGATACAGTTAGGTATGGTTTGCACAAGGGAGGGGGAGACCTTAAGAACCATTTACTATACAAAGAGCTGATATGGCAGCTCAGGCTGAATTCAAACTCACCACCAGGTTTAAATGACTACATCAGTATAAAATCTGTGCTACATAAAAAAGCTGAAAGTATATAATAAACCAAAAGACTATAAATTTTTATATATTTTTTTAAATTGTTGCACATTTTTATTACTTGTATTTTATCAGTTGAACAATTATATTATTAATGTTTGCATATAGAATATATATGTGTTTATTAAAGTCTTGAAAGTTGGGAAGTCTTTTTTAAAATTGGATATTAGGTTTTTGAACCTGTATGCCTTTAAATTATAATTAATGGATTCTTAATTGTTTGTGATTTTATATACAAGTGTATCATGATATCAGTGCTTTCATCTGATGAAGTCTATCTATTGGACGAAAGCGCTCATCTGTTGTGGTTGGAAGTAAAAAGAATCGATTTTATTACCAGTGTGGTGGTTTGGACTTTATTTCTTTACTACTTGGTTTTGTAAAAGTAAAGGAACACCTTTTTAAAAGGCAATAATGGCAGCACTGTGTCTCATGGAGTGTGCTCTTACAGAAGCTGGTAATAGTTTTCCATGATGAGACTAGCAGAACGTAATTCAATTGGTTATCCATTTTGAAAGAGTCTGTTAGGAGACAGGTCTACCGTCTTTCCCATCTGCAAATGCCACTCAAAGTTGTTCTGCCCAGTTTAGGAAATTTATTCTGTTAAGGTAATACCTGATCTGCCAGTACACATCCATGGAATGTAGGATTTGCTCAGTTTTATTTTGGGGTTAGTTAAAACACTGGCAGGTATATAGCTTGATTTAAGGAGAGTTCTGATACCATCTTAGGCATGAAAGAGGGGTTAGTTCTGAGAGTGACACTGTCTCTGTGAACAACAGCGAATGGTTCTTTGTGTATTAAGGCTTGAAGTTCAGAGACCTGCCTGCCAGAGATCATTGCTATCAGAAGAGTGGTTTTCCACAAGCATCTTCAAAGCAGCCAAAAATGCTTTGTCAAAAAGTGGGTTACCTTTTCCAAAATGTATTTCAGATCCCAAGAGGGAACAGGGTTTATTTTGGGTAGTCTCAGATGTATAACTCCTTTTAGGGACAGTTTCAAATTGGGGTCAGAATAGATAGGAGGGAACAGGAAAGGCAGGCAGAGATGTTAGAAGCATGCATTTTAACACTAGAATAAGAAAGGGTCTGCTCAAACAATCCTGAGAGATATTCCAACATGAGTTCATTCCAGCAGGACAGTGTCACACCTTTGGCTTGGGCGTCAAATTGAAAACCTTTTCCACTTTGATAAGTATGATTTGTCTGATTTTCTTGACTCTCTCATGGTAAATACAATCTCAGTGGAGTAGCTAGCATTGTTTGGAGTTAAAATCCAATCCTCCATGCTATTAGTGTGTGCTCATGTGTGGGTGAAAGACAGACCACCTTAACTGAGACAGTAGATCTATCACTGAGGGAAAAGTGTGGTATCTCCTCTTGCTGAAGGTCAATAAGAGGGGAAAACCAATGCTGACTTGGCTAGAAAGGTGCTATGACAATCATTCTTGGCCTATGTGATCTGACTATTAGCAGTACTCTGGGAATTAAGAGTAATAGTGGAAAGGCATATAGGAAGAGGTGACTCCATTGAAGGAGAAAGCGTCCATCCTCCATGCCCCTGTCTGTAGTTGTCTGTTCTGATGAGAGGTAAAGAGATCTAAGCTGTGGTATCCCCACTGGTGGGTGAAGTCCAGGAAAATCTCTCTAGCATCCCGGCATTGAGGTCTAGAAGGTCCCTGCTCAAGGAATCTGCTATGGTGGTGTTCTGGCCCAAAATATGATGCTATAAGTTTCAGTTGCAATTCTTGTGCCAAGAGCCAAATCTTTGCTAATAGACTGCATATGGGATAAGAATGAGTTTTCCCTTGTCTGTTTATGAAACACATTCCTGTGGTGTTGTCAGTCCAAATCTTCAGTATTCCTGGGGTTATGTTGCTTTGAAATGGTTTTATAGCTAGAAACGCAGACAGCATTTCTTTCTGATTTATGTAGTTTCCTTTGTTCTGGAGTCCAAATTCCCTGCACCTTCAGCTGTCCTAAGTATGCTCCGCAGGCTATATCTGACCTGTCTGAGGTGATGGTTTTGTCTGTCTCTGCTAGGCAGAAGTCTGCTCCTGGATTCTGCAGGATGGTATCTACCCACCAAAGTAGTTCCTTTTTCAGGCAGGTGAGAAAAGGGACCAGGGGTTGAGTATGGTGTTCCCAAGTGTTTTTTGGATCCATTGAAGCTTTCTCATGTGCAGCTTTACCATAGACCAATAGCATGTAGAATGACATGTACCCTAAAGCACTTAAGTGTTCCTTTGCAGATATTGTCCTCCTTGAAGTAGGTTGTATAGACAGCTTGTTAGGAAGGCAACCTTATCTTGAGGTAGGTAGACCTTTTGTTGTAATGAATCTATCAGTACAACCAGAAACAGAATTCTTCTCTGGGGCTGCAGTTGGAATTTCCATAAGTTGAGAGTGAGGCCCAGCTTCTGTAAAGCCCATAGCGATTTGCAGGTATGTCAGAATTTCCAGGATGGATTTTCCCTGGATGAGACAGTCATCCAGATAGGGGTAAATGCTAACCATTGGAATTCTGCAACTGGCTATAACTGGTGGTAGGTACTTGGTGAAAACTCTGGGAGTTTTCACCAAGCTGTCTCAGGTTTCAACTTTCTGTTACCTAAGAAGTTCAGTTGTGAGTGTTCTGCCATTTCACACTGAACTGATCAAAGGAAAGACACTGAGGAAACTTGGAGCTATAATATATAACATTAAGTATCCTGTTTTTTGTTTATTTTGTTCTTTATTTCTTTGTTATTTATAGCACTTTGTGTACTGTGTATTTTTCTAGCTAGTTTCACTATGTGTGAGGTATTAACTGGAAATTGTCCACTTTTATTAAGCATCTGTTGGGTTGTTTGTTTCTGATAACTTGTTGCAGTTAAACTCTTTTTTTCTACAGGCTCCTTTAGCTATTTAAAACTTTCATTTAAAGGCTCACTGTTGGTGGCTTTGCAGTTGCCCGCCCCTAGTGTAAATTTGGTCTGGGACCCTCCTCCCAGTCTAGTGTCATTACCTCATTCTACCCAGTACAGGGAGAACATTTGAGAAGGCCAATCAGCTTAGTTTCTGCTACTCCTTTCTCTCTTTTCACTTAAAAAAAAAATGTATCTGCTTTTACTGTATTTGTGTTTCTTCTTACTTTATTTTGCTTTTGTGTCATCTTAAAAATACTCAATTGTATTTATTACTGCTTGGTGTAACTCATTCTTAGCCTTTTAGTTTAAGCACTTGGGCTTCAGACCAGTTGTTTTACATTAAGAAGGTTTGTGGTCTGCACTGTAGTGGCAGAACAGGTAGCTTACATCCTTCTAAGTTGGGAACTGCTGATTGAGGGCTCAGTGTCTGTTATTCTAAAAGTGTATTAATTCTGGTTTAAGCACTTGGGCTTTAGGCCAGTTATTTTACATTAAGAGGGTTCATGGTCTAAACTCTTGTGGGAGGAGAGGCTGGACTCTGCCCTTCTGAGCTGGGAATTTCTGGTTAAAGGCTTATAGTGCCTGCATATTTGAACTGTTTCTTACTGAAATTGGTACACCTTGTTTGCTGTAGCATAGACTAGATCCAGGCCTGCTGAATCTAGTTTTGTTTGTATGCTTGTTGTTTGTTTGCTTGTTATTTCCCTGAAATGCTAATTCCACCTAAAACGCGGCTTTTCAGCGCTTCTGTGGATCCCTAGTGATATCTACATTGCTTACTGTACTTATTTCCTTGTTTCACTTGAAAGTTACTGTTTGTCGTTTTTGCATTTAAGTTACCTGTAACACATTGCATTTAAGTTACCTGGCACTTGCTCACTAAGTCAGCACTAAAAAATTTAAAGCACTACACCCTCACAAACTCCCCTTGAGTACCTTGTTCCCCATTGGCCCTTTTTTCAATTATAAAGGAATTCCCAATACTATTCTAGCATGTCCAAAGGTCAGTTGTCAATCTCCTCTCTGGTCCAGCTGGTGAATCTGGGAATCGTGAGGCAATGTTACAACTGCCTCATGTACTCAGACAACCCTCTCCTCCTCCCAACAAATTCCAACACATGTGAGAGATGTAACCATATAGCCAAACTGGAGGCTAAGCTCTCTCAACTCAGTACTGGCGTAACCAGTCAGGAGGAGAAGGAAACCACACTCACTACAATTCCAGACTCACATAGACCTACCACAACAGCAAACCAAACACATAAACACACAAAAACATACTTGGAGGCTCTAAATAAAAAATCTGCCTAAGCAGCAGAGACCTCCAAAGCAGACACCCAAACAACCGCTACCCCAAAACAAAACACGTGCAACACATAGCTCACAAAGCCAGTGTGCCAAACAGACACAGCCCTTTAGGCTAAACAACACACCTGATACACTTGTAATAGGTGACTCTATCATCAGGCACACTGACGTCCCGCTCACCAGGCTGAACAAAGAGGAGGTCATGGTGAGCTGCCTGTCGGGTGCTAGGATCCGCCACATAACACAAGCACTCAGGTTACTCCAAGGCAAGTACAAATATGACTCAGTCATTGTCCATGCTGGTGTGAATGACCTGAGATGCATCTCCCTGGACTACATGAAAAGAGACATAGAGGAGCTCTCTGAGCATGTAGCCCAGGCCGGTATGATCCTGACCTTGAGTAGCATCTTACCCTCACCAAGAATTATGCCACAATATGAAGGCAAGATGATCAATTTCAACAACTGGCTGATCCAATGCCTGTCAGCCTGGGATGACATGCTTGACAAGCCACGATGCTTCGCTAGGGACGGCTTGCACCTGTCACCCCTGGGCTTTCGAATATTGGCAAAGGCTCTTGCTACCCCCATAGTGCCTTTTAGGCAAGGCTCAAAGACAAACCCACCTCCATAGGTATCACAAGGGATAAGTAACTAAGAGTAATGCTACTCAATGCCAGAAGTCTAAACCTCAAGATGCATGCACTGGAAACTCTCCTTAGCATGGAGAACATCGATATCTGTGCAGTAACAGAAACCTGGTTCAAGGCTCCCGAGAGCACCCCAGCACTACCAGGTTATACCTCATACCATGCTTTTCGGCCCCAAAACTTGGACTGAACCACAAAAGGAGGGAGAGTATCAATATTCGTCAAAGATACCCACACCTCCAGGTTGGTGGCACAGCACGAAGCATCAGAGACTATCCATGTGCAACTAACAGTGGGTAAAACTGCCTTCCAGTTTATAGCCTGCTACAGACCACCCTCCCAAACCCAGGAACCCCACTTGGCCTTCCTGAGAACACTGGAAAATATGAAGGTCTCTCCAAACACCATTATATTGGGCGACTTCAACTACCCAAACATAGACTGGGAGCATTACTCTAGCTCCAACACCCTAACCCAAAGGTTCCTAGAATTTATAAACTCAAATGCTATGAAACAACTTGTTACCACTCCCACAAGAGGGGAAAACATACTGGACCTGATCATCACCAACATGGGGGCTCTATGCTCCAGACCAGAAGTGTATTCCTCACTGGTAAGATCAGACCATAAACTAATCTCACTGGATATTCACATCCCGACCCCACCCCCTGACCAGAAAACCACAGTGAAAAACTTCTCTAAAACAAATTTCACACTCCTCAAAACCAAGGTGTAATCCTTCAAAGCCCCCAGGCCTGTGGAAAATATGGCCCAGACCGCAGAATCCTTTATAAACGCATTCTATGAACACCTTCAGGAATGCATGGATCATGCAATCCCAAATAAAACCAAGACCCAATCCTCCAAAGGCAGACGTCCTGTCTGGTGGACCCCAGCCATAAACAAACTATACAATAGAAGGAGGAAGCTACTACATGATAGAGCAAAATCCCAAAAAGGGAAGGCATCTCTGATCAGTATTAGCAAAAAACTACGAGCACTCATAAAATCATCTAAGGCCAGCTTCGAGAGAAAAATTGCACAGGACACTAAGGATAATCACAAGGCTTTCTTTAGTTATGTTAGGAACCTGGGTGGAAATTCTCAGATATGCTCAGAATTAGTCCAAAATGACAAATAATACACCGAACCCACAGACATTGCCAACATCCTAGCTGACAGGTTCAGCGCAAACTCCCCCCCCACCAAAAGGGCAAATATCTATCCCAGCAGAGTGCTGCCCCCCTGACATCTCAGATGCTCAGGTAAGAGCCACCCTCTCCAAAGCAAAAAACACAGCATCAATGGGACCAGACGGTGTCCCGGGCTGCATCCTACATGAACTCCAAGAAGAGCTAAACCCAAACATAAAACAACTGTTCAGTCTCAGCCTTACTACAGGATATGTACCCAAAGAGTGGCGTACAGCAACAGTGGTCCCTCTCCACAAAGGTGGTGCCTCAATGGATCCTGGAAACTATTGCCCCATAAGCCTGACTAGCTTGGTCTGCAAAGCTATGGAAAGGATCATCATGGACCTCATAAATAAAGATATTGGGGACCTACAGACACTGGATCCTACCCAGTTCGGCTTTGTTAAGGGCAAATCCTGCCTCTTAAACCTGGTCGATTTCTTTGAAACAGTCACCAAGGCTATTGATGAGGGGAAGGTGGTCTACACAGCCTACCTGGACCTCGCAAAAGCCTTCGATTCAATACCCCACTTGGGCATTATAGATAAGCTCACCAGCTTAAATATAAACCCCTATGTCACTAGATGGGTTGCAAACTGGCTCAAGGACAGAACCCACATGGTTAGAATTGCTGGAGCCATGTCAGACTCCAAACCAGTTACAAGTGGCGTCCCACAAGGCTCAGTCCTGGGACCTCTCTTGTTCGGTATATATTTCTCGGAGGTACAGGCCAACACGGAAGGACTGTGGCTGCCCAAGTTCACAGATGACTACAAACTGGGTGCCATAATAGACTCTCCAGCCGACACAAGCATCCTCCAAAAGGGCCTCATAGAAACAGACAACTGGTGCCAGAGCCATGGCCTCAAGTTAAATGCCAAAAAGTGTATAGTCATCCCCTTTGGCAAAAACAAAGTGACCACAAATTACCACATAGGTGGTAATCCATTAAGTACAGAAGAAGTAATTAGGGACCCGGGGACCCAAGTTGATAGCAATCTCTCATTTGACAACCACGTGGTCAAAGTGGTTAGAAAAACATTTTATATAGCCCACCTAATCATGAAGGGATTCACATCTAGATCAGGGGAGGTCATCGTGCCTCTTTACTCATCCCTCATCAGGCCCATAATTGAGTACAATGCCCCTTTTGGCATGTACCTTACCAGACACCTGCAGCAACTGGAAAGACCCCAAAAGTACCTCACCAAGAGGATCAAAGGGCTCAAACAGATGCCATATGCTGCCCGGTTAAAGAAACTCCAGCTCTACTCAGTGGCATACCACCTGCTCAGAGGCGATCTGTGCCTGACGTATAAAGCCATGTCCAACCCGGAATTAATGGACATGCTGCACCTCAGAAAATCCAAATCCCATTGAGCTACGCGCTCGAGAGACTTGAACCTCAGCACTGAAATAAATAGGGCATGCTGGAGGGACAGATTCATAACCCAGAGGCTCCCTTCACTCTGGAATAAAATCCCAGTCCAGGTTAGGCAGAGTCTCTCATTGACTCTCTTCAAGAGGAATCTTGATGAGTGGATGGGAGATAGTAGGTTTACCCTGGGTATCACTTCTGTGTCACTGTTAGGCAGAGGCACAGTATACTAACCTCGAGAAAGGGCATAGCAAAATTAATTTAAAATGGGTGGCGAAAGCCAAACACTCTGGCTAGGCTTATAAATGCCCTAGGGCAGATAGCCTAGTATGAACCTATGAGCAGTGGATAAACCAAATGATAAAGCACAGAAATGGTAGTGTAATCTGGCTGTCATAAACCAAAGATATTTTCTGTGCTCTTTGGTACATGAAGGTAGGCATCCTTCAGGTCTAGGGTGACCATATAAGCTCCCTACAGATCAAGGGTAGATGTTTTTGTAGAGTTAACACCTTGAATTTTGGGATATGCAGAAACTTGTTTAACTTTGACAAGTCTAAGACTGGTCTCCAGGTGCCTTCCTTTTCTAGGACCAGAAAAATCCTTGAATAAAGTCCTGTGCCCTCTTCCCTTGCATGAACTGGCTGAATGGAGCCTTGTTGCAGTAATTCTAGTAGGATGGTGTTGGGGGGGGTCCATCTTGGTCCTATGGTGACTTTGCTATTCCTATGAAAGTTTTTTTGTTCTGAATTAGATATAGTGTGTGTGTGTGTGTGTGTGTGTGTGTGTGTGTGTGTGTGTGAGGAAATCAAATCTCAAAGAGTGTGTGTGTCAGCTATTTGGAGCAGAGACACAGAGCACTGGTTTCACAGAGAGGCTGTTTGAGGACTTGGCTTGGACACATGGCTGAGGACTCAACTCTACAGCTGTGCCACAGGGGAGTCTTATTTGGGGCCTGGAAAGAGAGGGGGGAAAACCTGACCCCAGACTAAGTGTGTTCCTTGGGTGCTCTTAAGGGAAATTGTGCTTGATGCAGAGAGCTGTATCTGGAAATACTGTGTGCATTTATTTTTGTTCCAAGTGAATGTCCCTCTCCTGGGTCAGTGGTGAGGATTCAGGCTCCTTGATTATTGGCCCAGAAGAGGAAACATCACATCCCCAAAGGATGGAAAGCAGAAGAGAAGGTATTATCAGTCTGAAACAGGAAAAGGCTGGGAAAGGAAGTGTTCAGCTTATGAAAACTCTTCCTCATCTTTGGATTGTGAGGAAACTGAATACTCTTGAAGAGAGGCATCCTTCCTTCTTTTGCCAGGGGAAAGTTCTGGGACAGGTGTGGCTAGGCTCCCAGGACTTCATGGAAAACCATGAACTCCTGGGCCAGCTTAGGTAGCTCTTGTTCCTCAGTCTGGCTGAAGACTGGGGTGGCCTAGCCTCAGGCAGGCTAACTGGTCTATTTGGACTAAGCATTCTAGGTTTAAGAACCAAGTACTCAATGCACAGGTAGGTGGCTGAGACCTGAGTCTGTTTCCATGGAGATTCTTTGTGCACAACAACCACAGAAGTAAAGCCTTCTCCCTCACTTACCAGCAGTTGAGGTTGGAAGTAGGGTACTGACACAACCACGTTGGATTGGCAGTGGTTGTAGGAGAGTGACCTCCCACTATGGCGGCCTTCTAAGAATTCATACCAGAGGATTCAGGCCTAGAGGTCATAGGGCTTGGAGTCTACAAAGGTGCCTCAACTGAGTCAATGCTTGACCTAATCACAGATGCAGAAGGTTCTCTATCATCTGTGACATCCTTCTTTATTTTCTTATCTTTGCTTTTCTTGTGACTGTCTGGATGAAGGCCCCTTAATATAAGTTTCATCAAGGAGAGACTTAACAGGGACTTCCAATATGGCTGCACACTGAGTTAACAGCTTAATCTCAGCTCTCCCAGAGTGAAAACAGAAACTTGGAAAAGAGACCCAGCGATTTTGTCTTTTTGGGTAAATTTCAGTAACTGGTGAGTTAGTGTACTGCCTGGATGCTAGAAAAACAAAGGAATTCAGGGAACCTGAAAAAAAATCAATCACAAAAGGTAAGGAGAAGTTCAAGCTCCAGCTTTGGTGCAAGACATGACTTCCATTAATCTACTGGCAAACAAATGAGACAAATGTGCTCAGAGTTGATTAAAATAAATAAAACACTGAAGGAATATATCAACTCAAATAACAAAATGCTGGAAAAAATGGAAGAAGCTTTAAACGGATACTCAGATGAGCTAATAAAACTGCAAAAATCCAGGGCTGAAATGAAGAAAATTCTGGCTGAGTAAGAGACTGCTAGAGAAGAGAGCTTTCAAAAAATGGTAGAATTATAGGATCTGAGATTTTCTGATGTACCAGAGAAACTGGAAGGATCAGACTGTATTAATTTTATGAAAGCACAAATAAGCAACTGGACTGGTATCCCATAGCAGGAGTTGTTAATTGAAAGGGCTCCTTGTGTGTATGCTCCAAAGCTGGCCATGAGAAAACAACCCAGACCTTTAATAGTAAATATGCAATTCTACCACAAGAAAGAGTTGATTCTGGCAAAACTGTGGCAGAAGGAGAAAGTACTAAAAGTGTTTATGGAAAAAGACCACTCACTGTACAACAGGCAGAACAGGAGTAAACTGATTCCCGCAGTCAGCGAATGTCAAGAAGCAGGTGTGAGATTCAAGCTGCTGTAGCCAGCTATTTTCAGAATATTTTTTCCTGAAGGGTCAAAATCATTTTTGATGCAAAACATGCTAAGGAGGAAATACAAAAGTTTGTCCAAAAATGTGATCTATCAAACAGAAGGTGATTCTGCTTCTTATTCCCCTGATAATAAAATCCAAAGAGAGACTATGCCAATGAAACCTTTTCCAATGTTCCAAAGGAAAGTGCTTGAGAGAGAAAAAAAAAGTTGACTAGAAGAGCCAGGAGTATGTTGGAAATGAACCAGAGACTGGATTTGTGAGATGGAGATCAACATTTGTTAATTGTTTAATTGTTCGCAGGTTTCTATTGGTTGAGTTAAGATGAAAGTATTTAATTACTTTGTGATTTTTAAACTTTTTTTTTTTGGTCTGAAGAAGCCGTAAAAGCACTTATCACATTAAACATTTTTTATATTGTTACTCTGGCTGTTTTTCGGATCGTTTATTTGTTTTTCATTTTAGTGATCTAATAACTAGTTTTAAGGGAAAGCAAATAAAAGAACAGTGAATATAATGAAAAGTTTTTGTTTAGCAAATAAACGTTCATAGTGCATATGAAGAGCTTGTAGTAGAAGGCAACCACGTATCTGGTTCTCATGTTTCTATGGAGACACTCTGATAGGGAAACAATAAAAAAAAATACTTAATTTTTTCAATGGCTAGGAGATGTTTTCTGAAAGCATTCAAGTAGATTTCTACATCTGGGAGAGGAATAAAAGTAAACAAAGCAAACAGCACTTAGTAGAAGTAACAACACAGGCTATACAATGAGTCGTCAGCATGGATAACCTTTAATTCAGGTTAATTCAAGCCTATGAGTATGGCTGCTAGTCTGGCACAGTTGATCCTATTAGGAGGGATAAACTTCATTATTTGAAGATTTATATAGTTTTGCATGCTAGTATTAAGTTAATAGGTTCTGGGGGTGCAGATTTTTGTTTGAGAATTTTTATTTAAACAAAAAGTCTTGGAATATGTGACATAGGTGCAAATGGATTTACATGAAACAACTGTATAAAAGATCAACCTGCCAGACATTAGTGTACTCGTAACACAAAAGCTGAAACTAGACAGACACTTAAAAAAAGCTGTTATACATAATAGGTGGGAATAACTTCTTATTACAATGACACCTTTCATAATCTGTTTAAATATGAGTGGTCTAACATATATACAAAAAGAAAGAGTAATGAACTATATTAAGCAAATGCAGAGTACAAATAGTTGTGCTTCAGCAGACTAAGTTGGAAAAAACTGTGAATGTGAATTTGATAAAGGATTTCAGGATGGTTATTAAGTGGAATATCTGGGACAAAGGAAAGGGAGGGTACTTATAGTAATTACGGGAGGAGCTCCAATAGTGATAGAAGGGGGGGATAATAATATATTTATAGTACTAAGGGGCTACTGGCAAGGGAGGAGGATTATGTGGACATGTATTTATATTCCACCTAACTGCTACAGTAGCGCTTAAGAAAATTCTGGGAGAAATTAGCTTTTAGCAGTAAGTATTACTTACAGGTGTGGACTAGAATTTGATTTGCAACAGTGAGGATATGTTTGGGGGGCCTAGAACAAAAAAAATACAACAGGGGGTAGGTATTTGAATAAATTTATGAAAATATTTTGCATGGAAAAAGCAAATTCAGTAGTAGAAGTTTTAAGAGAATTTACATATTATTCCCCAATGAACAAAAACTGGGCTCGGCTAGACAAAAAGTATATTTCACAGGAAAATGTGCATTTAATTGAAAGTTTGATACACATTCAATAACTAATTCAGATCACATGCCAATAATAACTACAATAAAAATGCAGTGTAATGAAATAAGAATGAGACACTGGTGCTTCCCATTTATCTGTTAAAAAAGAGAGGAATTTAAGGAATGGGTGGTGGAAATTATTCAGGAGTTATTATGGAAGATAGAAATTTCTTCTAAAAATATAGCTGGGAAGAAGGATAAAATAAAATTGGAATTTAAAAATATGGTATAAATAAAAGATAAGGTTAAGAAGTAACAAGAATTATTTAGAGGGATTGACAAAGTTAAAGTATTGCAGAATAGGGGAATCTCAAAGAACAAGAAGAGGTGCAGTTGCAGATTGCTAAAGACAAAATAAGGGATTACCTCAGCAATATGCATGAGTTTAGAAAGACTGTTGTTAAGCAACTTAAGAGCACAAAAACATTCAACTCAATGGCTCAGGCAACAGAAAGTAGAGAGGGTTGTTGCCAAGCTTAAGGAGCATACAAGAAGGAAAATAACCAGAGATCCAGTAGAGGTATTAGAAATATTTCAGAAATTTTATGAAAATCTGTATAAAGCAGAGGTGTGGAAATCAAGAAAAAGTACAAATGGGGATGTTTATGGAAGAATTAAATATGCTAAGGCTAGAGGTTGATGAGTTTCAATTACTAATAGGACAGGAGGAGATGAGACAAAAATGGTGATGTATAACCAATCTGCAGGAAAGTCCACAGGAATAGATGGTATTTCTGTGGAAGTCTGGAAGCTAGGCGAGAAGAAAGTGATAATGATCTGGAAGGCTTTAACATTACTTTAAAAAGATGAGAAACATCTACATCCTGGAAGAAAGTGGTGAAGGCTATAATACCTAAAGATAGTAAAACCCATCAGATCCAGATTCATATCATTCCATTTCAATTCCAAACCATGATTATAAAGTATTTATGTCTCTAATGGCTAAAAGAATGGCAAAGGTGATGCCAAAATTGATAGGTATGGATAAACGTAGATTTGTGGAAGGGAGGCAAACATCTGACAACATTAACAGAACAATGATTATCTAGAGGGAAGCGGGATGCAAGAAAATGCCACTGTTGTTGGTGGGTCATGATGCAGAAAAAGCATTTGACAGAGTAAGCTGGGATTTTATGAATAGGGCAATGTAAGCATTTGCATTCCCTGATAAAATTATAAGGCCGATTAAGAGGTTGTATGAGGGATCAGAGGTGAAAATGAAAGTAGGGGGGGTTCCACTCTGATAAGTTCTGTTTGAGCAGAGGAACCAGGCAGGGGTGCTCACTTTCACCTTCGTTATTTGTGTTATATTAAGAACCACTGGCAAAAAAATAAAGGAAAAACAGCTTCACAGCACCAAGTGTTAAAAGTTTAAGTACAAATACTCCAATATTCCAGAACACAAGTGTTAAAAGTTTTAATACAAATACTTCAATATTCCAGAACACTGCGGTGGTGGTGCTGGGGTAGCATTGTCGCCTCACAGTTAGACATTGCCCATTCAATTCTCAGATAAAGCGTCTTCTGTGTAGTGACATGTGTGAATGGGCGTTCCTTCGTTGAAGGTTGTGCGTTAGGCCCAGCAAGCCAGTATGTATCTACTGCCAATCATTAGCGGACCGGAGTTCCGCTGTGGCGAACCCTAACCTGGAAAAGCCGAAAGACACAAACAGACACAAACAAACTCCAATATTCCAGAACAAAGCTTTCTGACAAAGTCCTTCACTGATGAAGGACTTTGTCCGAAAGCTTTGTTCTGGAATATTGGAGTATTTGTATTAAAACTTTTAACACTTGATACTGTGAAGCTGTTTTTTCTTTTTGGATATTTTGCTGGTTTGTAAGCTTCACTTTATCTCAGTGGTGTTTATTTTACTTACTAATGAAAATAAAGGACTCAGAAATTCAAGGCTATAATTGGTATGGTAGTCAAGAAAAGTTGGCTTTAATTTCAGAGGATATTACTTTATACCTGATAAAACCAGAAAATGAGATTTTAGTGTTGTGGAGCATTTCAAGACAGTTTCAAGTTTTTTTGGGATACAAAATTAATGAAGATAAAACAAAGGCTATAACTGTAAACACACAAGTTGGTACAGCAATACCCATATTTACGGGGACATGATAAAATTTAGTACTTAGGAGTATGGATTAAAAGGACTTTGGTGTGGCAGCTAAGGATATGTGAGAAGAGACTAAGCAAAATATAATACAAAAAATAAGAAACTGGAAGCTCTGTAATATGGATAGCAAGATACAAGCAGTAAAATGTTTTTAGTCCCTTTAGTTTTAAACGCAGGCCAGGCATATTTTTATCAACTAGAGGAGAAGTTGAGGATAGTAAGAGACAAAGATGGTAAGAGTCTAGTGGGATAAGTTGATTCTTCCAATAGAAGATGGAGGTCTGGGATTACTTGATTTGAAGGGGTATTTCAGGAGTTGCATAGTTAAGGATCCTATATCTATATATATATATATATATATATATATATATATATATATATATATATATATTTATATATATATATATATAGAGAGAGAGAGAGAGAGCACAAGCAGAAATCTATAATTCAAAATGGAAAGGGATGATGATGATATGGGGAAGCTCAAGAAACAAGGACAGACTGGAATTCTGGCTGCATATCTATGGAGAATAACAATAACCATACAGAATATTATGTTCAAAGTAGCAGAAAGTATTCCGCAAACTAAGCCAACATGGGGATGCAGAAAGGATTCTGCTGATAGGGATGACTGTAATTAGGCATACAGAGAACAGGCAAGAAGGGGCTGGAATTTACTGGAGAAAACTGGCAAAAGAACCAAGGTATTGGGATCAAATAATTAGAGAGGGAACGGTAACAGAATGGAAAGAGGCAGAGAATTAATTTGGACTGTAGGCTACAGATTGCATTCCCCTGTTAAGGACTGATATCAAAGTAGAAGAAAAAATTAAAAAAAAATAGGGAAGCCTAAATGAAAGATCAGCACTGATAGAGTTTTTAGTAGAATCTAGAATAGCAACTGCTTTTAAAAAAGGATAATTAGTAGGTTAGATGAGATACTGCAATATAGTTATAGGAATCAATCAGTGAAGGTTAGAAAGGATTGGTAAGCGAGACTGGGTAAGTAATTCTCAAAGAAACAATGGGAGGATAAATGTATGGCTCCCAAATATGCAACAGAGTCTAGAAGATTTAGGATCTTTGCTTGAAAGTATTTGCATAGATATTTTTGTAGCTCAATAACTAAGAGATGAGCGATGCACCACACCATAAAACGTATCTCAACGATTTATTCAAAGCTGTATCTCAACAAGACAAAAAAAACAACAAACAACGGATTAGCGCTTTCAGCTATCAAAGCCTTCTTCAGGTGGATCTGAAGAAGGCTTTGATAGCTGAAAGCGCTAATCCGTTGTTTGTTGTTTTTTGTCTTGAGATACAGCTTTGAATAAATCGTTGAGATACGTTTTATGGTGTGGTGCATCGCTCATCTCTTAGTTATTGTTGTGATTTTGCTGAGCAAGCTTAAACGGAACATTCTTCTGCCTTTTTGTTCATTTTTATAGCTCAAGCAGACTCCAAATAATTTTTAAAGCACAAACGTAGTCCAAGTCCAAAAACCAGCTCTTTATTTCGGATCTGGTACCTCGGCCTTTCGCCTTCAAAGGATCACAGAAACTCAACATATTATCACAGTATACATATACATTTTCTTAATAATATAATTAATTAATTAGCTAACACAGCTTTCTGAGATAAGCTGATGCTGACATTGATCTGTTGAATCTGTCTATATATGATTATGAGAATATGGACTGTTGTCCTTTAGATGAAGATGTATCAGGTTTAAATAACAATGATGACTGTATGGAAAATTTCTTCACAGGCTATGGAAAATTAATGTTACCGAAGTTAGCCTCTAGTAATAGATTTATGCCGAATATAAAAGTTCCAGTGATTGCCATGTTCTTTAAGATTGTATTTAGGGAATTGACGTTATTAATGAAAAAGTTTAATGACGGTGAAAAACAATACAATCTAGTGAAAAATGAATGGAATGCCTTAAAAAGTTTAATAAATGTAAAAAAGGAATTTATTTTTAAAAGTGCAGATAAAGGGGGCAACTGGGTTATCACAAATAGAACTTTTTATTGTGAAATGGTATATGATTTACTACATAATGAAGACGAATACAAAAAGTTAGTTAAAAATCCTATAATTGACTTTAATGCTGATCTATTGAACCTGCTGGAAAGAGGGGAACATTTGGGTTTTTTTAGTAATAATGATGTTTGTAAACTATATATTAAAAACCCTTTAACACCTGTGTTTTATGTTCTACCTAAGGTACATAAAAATTTAACTAAACCCCCTGGCAGGCCAATAGTGTCTGGAATTGGTGCATTTTTAAGTAATGTCAACTTGTTTCTTGATTTTCATCTTAAAAAACATCTAGGTAAAGTGATGGCACACATTTCTAATACCCAAGATTTATTGAATGAACTGTCTCATATTAAATGGTGTAGTGACTACTATTGGGTGACAGTTGATGTGAAATCCCTATATACCAACATTAATAGAAAGTGGGGACTGGATGCAGTTTTTGAGATGCTAGGTGATGGACCCAGAACAATGTTTTTGATTCAGTTATTGGAATTTAGTCTTACTCACAATTATTTTTGTTTTAACAACAATTTCTTTTTGCAACTAAAGGGAACGGCTATGGGGGCTGCTTTTGCACCCTCATATGCCATTATTTATATGGGTTATTTTGAGAAATTATTTATCTACCCTAGTTCCTTTTATAAAAAGAATGTTGTTATTTATAAGCATTATATTGATGATCTCTTTTTAATTTGTAGGGGTGATATTGTGGAATTTTTTGAATAAAAAAAAAAAAAAAAAAAAAAATTAAATATTACTTTATACCTGATAAAACCAGAAAATGAGATTTTAGTGTTGTGGAGCATTCCAAGACAGTTTCAAGTTTTTTTGGGATACAAAATTAATGAAGATAAAACAAAGCCTATAACTGTAAACACACAAGTTGGTACAGCAATACCCATATTTACGGGGACATGATAAAATTTAGTACTTAGGAGTATGGATTAAAAGGACTTTGGTGTGGCAGCTAAGGATATGTGAGAAGAGACTAAGCAAAATATAATACAAAAAATAAGAAACTGGAAGCTCTGTAATATGGATAGCAAGATACAAGCAGTAAAATGTTTTTAGTCCCTTTAGTTTTAAACGCAGGCCAGGCATATTTTTTATCAACTAGAGGAGAAGTTGAGGATAGTAAGAGACAAAGATGGTAAGAGTCTAGTGGGATAAGTTGATTCTTCCAATAGAAGATGGAGGTCTGGGATTACTTGATTTGAAGGGGTATTTCAGGAGTTGCATAGTTAAGGATCCTATATATATATATATATATATATATATATATATATAGAGAGAGAGAGAGAGAGAGGGAGAGCACAAGCAGAAATCTATATTTCAAAATGGAAAGGGATGATGATGACATGGGGAAGCTCGAGAAACAAGGACAGACTGGAATTCTGGCTGCATATCTATGGAGAATAACAATAACCATACAGAATATTATGTTCAAAGTAGCAGAAAGTATTCAGCAAACTAAGCCAACATGGGGATGCAGAAAGGATTCTGCCGATAGGGATGACTGTAATTAGGCATACAGAGAACAGGCAAGAAGGGGCTGGAATTTACTGGAGAAAACTGGCAAAAGAACCAAGGTATTGGGATCAAATAATTAGAGAGGGAACGGTAGCAGAATGGAAAGAGGCAGAGAATTAATTTGGACTGTAGGCTACAGATTGCATTCCCCTGTTAAGAACTGATATCAAAGTAGAAGAAAAAATTAAAAAAAAATAGGGAAGCCTAAATGAAAGATCAGCACTGATAGAGTTTTTAGTAGAATCTAGAATAGCAACTGCTTTTAAAAAAGGATAATTAGTAGGTTAGATAAGATACTGCAATATAATTATAGGAATCAATCAGTGAAGGTTAGAAAGGATTGGTAAGCGAGACTGGGTAAGTAATTCTCAAAGAAACAATGGGAGGATAAATGTATGGCTCCCAAATATGCAACAGAATCTAGAAGATTTAGGATTTTTGCTTGAAAGTATTTGCATAGATATTTTTATAGCTCAATAACTAAGAGATGAGCGATGCACCACACCATAAAACGTATCTCAACGATTTATTCAAAGCTGTATCTCAACAAGACAAAAAAACAACAAACAACGGATTAGCGCTTTCAGCTATCAAAGCCTTCTTCAGGTAGATCTGAAGAAGGCTTTGATAGCTGAAAGCGCTAATCTGTTGTTTGTTGTTTTTTGTCTTGAGATACAGCTTTGAATAAATCGTTGAGATACGTTTTATGGTGTGGTGCATTGCTCATCTCTTAGTTATTGTTGTGATTTTGCTGAGCAAGCTTAAACGGAACATTCTTCTGCCTTTTTGTTCATTTTTATAGCTCAAGCAGACTCCAAATAATTTTTCCTTATGTAGATTGCAAATGTTGGAGGTGCAATGGAAAAGCAAGAGGTAATAGAGTGCATATTTTTTGGGAGTGTGATGAGTTGGCAGACTTTAACATTTTCATGCAGACTACTCTATCAGAAATACTGAGTGAGCACATTGCTGTAACTAAGGAAATGATTTTTTGAGCTGTGATGCAGAATCAGAGTTGCCTAGACATAGTAAGGCCTTGCTGAGATTAGTTCCGAAGGCTGGCAAAAAAGCAATTACCAGAAAATGGAAATCAAACTCTAAACCAGCTGTACTAAAAGTGGGAATATAGCACCAGAGATAAAACTGGAAGTGGGATATTTAGTAAATGATAGGAGCAAATTACACAGAAAAAAATGGGAATTGTGGAAACAATACATGCAGAACAATGTTTTGGAGGAGGAATGAGGTTTAACAGAAGGCAGGAATTGAATGAGCTATGTAATTTTTGACTGACAATGACTGGATAAATTATAAGTGATGCATAATGTTTAAAACTGAAAATGTTTCAGTGTGGTTTGTTTTCATTTAAATAAGTGATAATTTAATGATGTTTGTTGTTTAAAAAAAATCCAGACTTGATAGGAAGCATAGGGACAAAACCAGTTGAAGAATGTCTCTGTCAGTTTGTAAGGGTATGGCAGTCTTTAAGGGTATGATGCCAGAGACTCTAGTTTGGCTAGTGTTAACCCCATGCCCATTTTTTAAAAAAAAATGTCATATTATATGTACAATACACTAGCATATGCAGTAAACCAGAAACAAAACAAAACAAAAAACATCAAGTAGCAGGCACATTTTATGAACTGGCAGTGTTGTACTGGTTATCGGTTAAAATATTGTTATAGAGTAATCTAAATCCACTCTAGGAAAAACTCTTCTCAAATCTGCTAAAAGGCCAGATTACAGCCAGCTCTGTGACTGTCACTGGTACCCAAAATGCTGTGTACATCATTATCCCTGTCATAAAGCATCCCTAATACTGTTTGTTGGTTGAACAGCAGTAAGATGCAAGTGCAAATTAATTAATTAATTTTCAGACACTTCACTCACTGGAAACCCTCATAGGTTTATTCATAGCAATCTACCAGATATCTCAAAGAAGCTGACCCCTGACATCACACTCAGTTGGGAAAACAAGCATATCATATTTATCTGTAGCTGAAACCTTTGGAATTTAAATCAAAGATCATCTTAGCATGCTAATAACACATTTGTCAAGACCCCCACCCCCAGGTTTGCATGCCTATAACCATTTTTTAGCTTCTTCCTCGCCTACAGTTCTACAAAATCATTTGGGTTTATCCAAGAATTCACCTTTCAGCCAGTGGCTCTCAATGAAGGATGCTACTGGATAAGACAAAAAAAAAATACCAAACCAAAGAATAAGTTCTGAAAGAACATACTCAGAATTCACTAAAACACCATACTGTCTCTCAACTGCAGTTATATCAATGTTTCGCTGCAAATTCATTTTTCATGAATTGCTGAAGGCACCTACTAACATCCAACTCCTAAATTAGGGCTATCATACAAGGTTTCTGTTGCCACTGTTTTCTGAAATTATAGAAAAAAAAATTTTGTTCAGCTAGACACACGAGACATTAAATGCAACAGTAGCATGGCCCTTACAATAGTCAAATTACAACTGTTACTATGTGAATAAAAAGCACTGCAAATGCATGGGTAATGGTGAGCTTTACTGATTTTACATAACACCCGATTCAGTATTATGTCAAAGTTATTTAGAAGAGATAAGTATTTACTTCTTGAACTAAGCCTCCCTCCTGTCTAGAGTGCTTCAGGAGGTACCTGGGCAAACTACCCTTCAGGGTCTCAAATGGCCATAAGTAATGTTGTCGCCTTCTGCTTTCCAAATATTGACTCCCTAATATTATGCAGATGACCTTGCCATGTGTTATTTGGACCATTCCCAGGATACAGTAAAGAAAATAATTTTTAAAAAGATCTCGTGTGTGTCTACAGCTGGTTTTTAAATTAAAAACAATCACTTGATGCTCACTTTTATAGCAAAAAGAATGAGTTCAGTGTCACCTAAATGGGTAATTGCCCCTAAAGGTCCTTTTACTCACACTGTAAAATAATTTGTGAGCATGACTTAACCCTGACCCAATCATCATCAGGCCACATACATATATGTATACATATATGTATATACATAAGTATGAAGTTTACTCACTACATACACACATATATTTAAGCTTAAAAAGTCATATTAAGCAGACCAGTCATTTTGGGCAAAGTTCTCATTCCCACTGTTCAATGTGTACTCTTCGCAATCACTTTCGGCTCCTCTTTCAACTTACAAAAAGTCCAGACAAGCCTTAAAATTTGCCAGTTTATCTGCATCTCTACAAAGTGGGTAACTTTTTTTTATTAAAAATGGGTCATATATATATATATATATGTATATAATGTACATACATACACATATATATATATATATATATATATATATATATATATATGATAAACTATATCCCTAAATATGAACAAGTACCTATCCATACTGGGCACCTCCTTACCCACTTTTCTTCACCTACTTCCTTACATCAATCAGTTTCTCTCCCGACTATCTAAATATGCTATAACTCTGCTTTTTCTCTCAGTTCATATTGCAATTCCTGTTTGTATTATACTAACTTACCTTTAATTTCTCTAAACTGACTAAAATGTCTCTAAATATTAAATCATTGTCATATAAGTTGTGTCTATTCTTAACCAATGTTTTCACATTATGTCTAATTTGATATAATTATTTAAACTGTAGATGTTAGTATTAATCCTCAAGACTGTAAATTATTGTTGTTAAAATGTTTTTGCAACACTTTGGAGCTTTTCTCTGTAGGCCTCTGCTAAAATGGATACTTTTCCAGTTGCACTTTCCCGGTAATCAAATGTCAATACATCATAAATAAAATAAACATGCAACTTAGTTTAAGAAAGCACAATTTCTCAGAATGCCTTACACTACACCTTAAAGGAAATTCTGGGACCTAGTAAACAGTATGACAGGCCAGATCATCCTGGCAGACTTCTTTCATGCAGACTCCATCAACTCAATCAGGACAACTCGCATTCTCTGACTTGCTAAAGGAATTTACATCTCTCCTAATTGCTATACAGCTTCCTCAACTTCAGTTCCAGATCAAAACCCTATCTCAGACATACACAATTCTACTTTAAAAAATAAAACAACAAAAACAGAGGAGGCCATTGATAATATCCCCATAGATGGCCCCCATGAGCATGCCACCACAACCTCTGGTCCATACAACAGCAAAAGGCAACATTCAACCCACCTTAAACACCCATGCAACTTTTCATGTTTGAAAATTCACCACTGGAAAACCAATCCCCAAAGAAATACTATAATCTGTGTCATTGACTTCAGACCTTTTTCAATCCTGCCAATCCTATGAAAAATCTTAGAAAAATAATCTATACCCAGTTAACGTATCACATAAAAACTTACAAAGCAGGGGTTTTAGTCTGGAACAAGTACCATGATCACAATACATACTTTGATGGACGTCCACATTACTAATGATAAAGAGCTACTAAATGGCATAATCTTTACTGACCTAGCAAAAGCCTTTGAAACTGTTGATCACAGCGTCTCCTACTACACATTCTAACCACTACTGGAATCAGCCCCAGTGCAGCTCAATATTTTTTTTAAGTATTTCTCGTCTTACAGACACTTCAAGGTGCAAATTAGATGCATATCCTCCCCTGTCTCATCTCCAAAGGTGACTCTCAAGGCTCAATAGTTTATCCTATTCTCTTTTTGTCCATAACTTTTGTCTGGGCATCTATCCTCTTGCCATCTCTATTGTGTGCAGATAACATGGTCATCTATAGATCACGCACCACACCTGCTGTCAGAAAACAGCAGCTTGAACTTGACCTGATCAATAAAATAACTGGATAACCAGAAAGAATCTAACACTCAACATCCAAACAAAAAAAAAAATTACAATGCTCTTTGGAACTCTGCAAAAAGTCTCCAAATTCTGACTCCTAGTCAACTGCTGGAAACAGTACAATACTACGGATACCTTGGAATTTGGGTAGCCCCTTCACTTAATGCCCAGTATCCCATTCAAGTTACTAAAGCCAAAGTTAATTAGTTACTTTTCAGGTTCAGGAAAATTTCCCACTTCCCATCTCCAAGCAGCAAGGGCAGTAAAAGGGAAAGGAGTCCTCCTCCTGCAGTATGAATATGATCTCCCACTCATTGTTTTTGTTTGACAAAAGAACTGTTCTGGTCTACAAAATGCCTCAAACTAAATTTGCCAGTTTATTATCCTGTATTCTGAAACAGACTACCACTGTCTTGCAAAAGCTAAATGATTACCACTACAACAAAGATTAACCTTCTCCTGGGTACCCTGTAACACAAACCACCATGGTAAGAAAGCTTCCCCTTCTTTGCTCACAAAGTTGCAGAAAGAGCTCTGCCTTCTTATAATCTAAGGTCACTTTCTCAAACTACACCCCATATGCAAAACTCCATTATCAAGTTGAAAATGTACAGAACATATTTTTTTATACTGACCCCCAAAGTTTGTGGAACCATACCCAAATGTATTAAATCATTACATCTGACCATTAATTTCTGCAAATATCAGAAACATTTCCTGCTCAACCTTTCAAAATGTAATTGCTTTAAAACCAGTGAAATTGCTTAATCTATTCAATAACACTCCCTGTACTCTCTAGTTCTTTGAGGTCCACTAGTCCTCATTCCTCACCACATTAAGATATTGAACCTGCTATAATAGCCATGCACCCCAGCATATTGTACATACAACACAGCTTCTTCCACAACTTCTTGTGCACACAGATCCTTCCAACCTCAGACCTTCCTCCTATCATGCTTGGGCTACTCCAGACAGCAAACATAGGTTTAATAAATTTACTGCCACCACCACAAAGCTCGTCTTCATATGCTTCTGCCCTTCTCCTTTCTGTCATCTTACTCTTCTTCTTCTTAGACAGAATTCACCCCTAAACCTTCCTTATACATTTTTAAAAATCATCCGCTTTCTAGTCTCACCACATCTACACTTTCTCTTCTCACCTATTACATCCAGGAATGCTTCCCGTTACCTTCCTCCTCTTATATAACATCCTATTGTAAAACCGTGTTTTTTTATCAACTTTTACAGCTTTATAGTCATTATGCAGAATAAAAATGGTATTCATTACGTAGCATAAACTCCTTTGCTAGTCAACATACTCCTAATGTAAGAAGTTCAGCCATCTATTGTCAACCATGCACTAGTTAATCCTGCAGCTGCTTTATCTTTGATTGCATTACTATCTTCTTACTGTAAATTGCTGCATAACCAGTTGCTTACATTACTATGTATCCACTTGGATCAGTGTTCTACCCCAGTCAACAAGTCTATAAAGTAAATATGATCCCTTCATACATGCTGATGTTCAAATTGCTGCCACATGGATATTGCCCCTTTCTAGCCAGATGTCCAGAAGGGAGTAACTCTCCTTATTTTACTGTGTTTCCACAGCAAAATCACAGTTATCCCAGAGTAGGAATTGGAATGCTGCACAAAGGCTTTTTCAAAAGCTGATCCTAAAAAATGGATTAATCTTCTTGTGGTTTAAATTTCTCAAAGTTTTTTGGGGTTTCTAATACCATGATGGGACTGGACCTCCTTCTTAAGTCTAAGTATGACTAAAAGTTCAAGAAATTACTACTGTTTCAATCTTTAATGTTAGCCTAAATAACTCTTGGCAGCACCCTCAATGTGCTCAGACCGGACTCCTTCTGTAATTCATATATTGTTACATGCATCAGTAGCATATCATCAGACCGGACTCCTTCTGTAATTCATATGTTGTTACATGCATCAGTAGCATATCTAAATACAACTGCAAATTATTTTTGAGACCCATTGCTCCTACTCCTATTGGAACTGTCTAGGTATCTTTCTTCCAAATTGCCCTGATTTCAGCCTGCAAATCCTGTTATTTTATGACTTTGTCTCTCTCTGTATGTAAGACACTGTAATCAGTGGGTATAGGAAATTCAGTGACCAATGCTACTTTTGTCTTCTTTTCATGTACTACTATATCTGATTTTCTCGCATCTATTTTTTGAACTGTTGTCAATGCATGATCCTATGTGTTACAAATTTCATCATTCTCTATAATGCTTTGTGGCTTAGGTTTCCAATTCTTCTCAGCTACTTTAATAATGTAATGTTTGCACAATCTGCAATGCAGCAGTCTTGCTACATTATTCTGCCTTTCAGTATTCAGGCCCTCTGGCAATAGTTTACCACACCCAGCAATAAAATGTGCTACTGTCTCCAGTTCTGTTTTACAAAACATGCATTTGTCTGTTTCTCCCACATGTTCAATGGACTTAAAAATTAACATGTCTGGTCCACTATCCAGGGTCACCAATAGTATCCTTTCATCTTTTGGCTTAAATTCACCTCTCCTTAACCATTACTGAGTCAGATTCTGATCAACACGAGGTTGTTCCAGGTGTTTCTGTACTTGCAACTATATTTATGCCTTTTCCACATTACTTGCCTTCTCATCTGATCCTCCAGCTTATATTTTCTCTGTTTTTTGGTACATTCAGTTGCTTAATTTTTGTTTACTTCTGGTTTGATTTCCATTCTTGCTTGACATTGATATGCTTCTGCTAAACTAAGCAGGGAAGTCATCTTAGATTTGTTCTCCTCACATTTTAAAACTTTCACTATGTTTGGATTTTGTGAGGTCAGCAGATATGAATGCAGTTCTACAACTGCAGATCTATACATATAATCAATTTTAAGGAGGCCCATACCTCCTTCAGAATGAGGAATATTTACAATCTTGGTATACACTGATTTTTTTATATCATTTCATAAGAGTTAAGTATTTTTTGTTTCGTTTTCCTGTCCAAGTGATCCAATACATTTTTGAGCCAATCACCTCAAAACTGTAAAAACAGGAAGAGCAAATTGGTTTACAGCTTGGGAGGTTTTTCTTAGATATCAGATTTTAGTATTAACTTTAGTCTTCTAAAATATTTCTTATGGAGTTTTGTTGACATTTGTTCAGGTTTTATTGTTGATCCTTCATCAATTCCCAGATATTTGTACACTTCCTCCTGTTCAAGTTTCTTTATATCACATTCCTGTCGCAGACAAATATTTTCTTTTGCTTTAAATTTTGCATTTGTACAATTAACAAGACCAAATGAAATCCTTGCATCATATGAGAAAGTTTTGACCACTTGTTGCTTTCAGCTCATCTGATATGTTACACAGTTTTAAAACATCCACAAAAAGATAAGTCTTTACACTTTGTTGTTTTTCTGGAAGTCAAACTGTAACCATGGCTTAAATCTGTCAACTATCCTGCCAGTATAAGATAATGTATGCTACGTAAAACTATCTCATGCCTTAGAGAAAACCTAGACGGGGAATTCAGGTACATATTCACCATTGTGTTAGGGGTGTAACCTAGCTAGCTGAACCTTTGGAATCAGCAATCATGCCATACTGAAGCCTTAATATAATAGATTCCACTGCATTCATAGCAGCATGAATACTGACCTGTACAACAAGATCAAAAATCTTCATAATGTTTTCTGGTAGAATTCAACTATTTTCTAAATATTGATCGTAAGCTTTCAAGAAAACTATTTTTCTTATGTTGCCATGGCACAGTCTGAAATAAATGCTGGTGAAGCTGTTCATAGTCAAGTACTAGGCTAGCTGCCCTTGTGGGACATTTTAAGCCTTGACAATTTCCCCAATGTGACAATCACACTCTGTACCTTGTGTCTATCTGGTAAACACCTTAGCTATTATGCTAATCCCCAACCCCTTCTGCATATGATCTGACCATATCTATTTAGGCTGTGTCGAATACCAAATGCTAGACTGTATCAGGTGTAATGGTCAGGAAGTAGTCCCATTTTTCCTTATGCAAAGATACAGCTGCAGCAAGCCAGGAACCCTCTTTTCAGGGAAATGTATCTGAGAAATGGGAAATGATGATCCAGAAGTTTGATTTGTTCCTGTCTATCAGTGGAATATCCAAGACACCTGAAAGAGTAGAGTGTACTACATTTCCAGTGCCACAAGGAAAGAAGTTGTAAAGCTATGCAATACATATAAGTTTCAAAAAGGGGCATGTTGCTGTGATGAAGAAAAACTTTCAGACCTGTTCTGTGCTGGGAATTAAATTTATTTTTAAGTAAAGTGACTGATATAACATTGGTTTAATTCATATTTTATTAAAATATTTTTAACAGCATAAATTGCAATAATCATTTGTCTAAATAAAAATTGTATATCCAATAAACTATCTTGATAGTATATATTTTTACTTAGAAATTTATTTTTTGTTTCCTTAAACAAGAAACATCTTTATAAAATTATCATGTAGGCAGTCATTTATCATATATTTATATAAATGAAAACAACCCATACTGACAAATTTAGTTGCAAACATTATACATCACAAACCATTTTGAAGTTGCAAACATTATGCATCAGTTATAATCTATTCAGTTATTGTCATACATTACATAGCTCATTCAAATCCTGCCACTTTTAAACCTTGTTCTTCCTCTGCATATATTGTTCCCACAATTACCATTTTCTACGTAATTTGCTCCTGCCCTTTTCTAAAGATCCCATTTCCAGCTGTTTTATCTCTGTTACTATATTCACCGCTTCAAGCGAAGTTGGTTTAGACTTTGATTTACATTTTCTAGTAATGGTTTTTTTGGAAGACACCATAATTAGACTCAGCAAGGCCTTACTATGTCTAGGCAATTCTGATTCTGTATCATAGCTCAAAAAATAATTTCCTTAGTTGCACCATTTTGCTCATCCAGTATCTCTGACAGGGCAGTCTGCAGGGAATCATTTAAAGTCTGCCAACTCATTACACTTCCAGAAAATATGTTCCCTGTTACTTCTTTCTTCCCCATCACATCTCCAACATTTGCCATCTACTGGAGGAAAAATTCTTTGGAGTCTACTTGGGGTATAAAAATACTTATGTAAACACTTCCAAGCAAAGATCCTAAATCTTCTAGACTTTGTTGCATATTTGGAAGAAATACATATCTCCCTAATTGTTTCCTTGTGAATCGTTTATCCAGTCTATTTTCCCAATCCTTTCTAACTTTCGCTAATTGATTCTTACAGTTATCATGCAATATTTTGTATGCTGTACTAACTATACCTTTTTTAACAGCAGCTTCTGTTGTACTAAAAACTCTACCAGTGTTGGTATTTTGCTTAGGATCCCCCTAATGATTCCTCTTTGCCTATACTCTGATATCAATCCTTGATAGGGAAGGCAGTATCTATCCTGCAGTCCAAATAAATTCTTGGCATGTTCCCATTCTATTCCCCTTCCCTCTCTAATTATGTCTCCCAATACCTTGGTTCTTTTACCAGTTTTCTCCAATAAATCCCAGCCCCCTCTTACCTATTGTCTGTATCCCTAATTGCAGTCATCCCTATCAGCAGAATCTCCTTTCTCCTTTCCCGTGTTGGCTTAGTTGGAATATTTTCTGCTACTTTATGGATATAATGTTTTGCATGGTTATTGATATTTTTCTTAAGGATCTACATCCAAAATCCAAATCTCTCATTGTTTCTTGAGCTTTCCCCTATTTCATAATCATCCCTTTCCACTTTGAATTATAGGGTTCTGCTTCTGCTACATATAGGAGCTTTAACTGTAGCTCTGACATTCCCCTTCAAATCAGGTAATCCTAAACTTCCTTGTTCAACTAAAAGAATCAGCTTATCCCACTTGACTCTTGCCATCTTCCCCTCCCAGATAAAATGATTCAGCTCTTTATTGCTATCCACAACTTCTCCTCTGGTTTATAAAAATATGCCTGACCTGTGTTATAAACCAAAGGGACTAAAAACATTTCAACTGCTTGTATCTTGCTATCCATATCCATTTAACAGAGCTTTAAATTTCTCAGTTTTTGCATTATACTTTGTTTAGTCTCTTCCCGGATATCATTAGCTGCCACATCAAAATCCTTTTTTAATCCATACTCCTAAGTACTTCATTTTATCATGCCCCCATAAATATGGATATTGCTGAACCAATCTGTATGTGGGGGTACAATTTACAGCTATTGCTTTTGATTTAGCTTCATTAATTTTGTATCCCAAAAAGATATGAAATGGTCTCAAAACATTCCACAGCACTGAAATGTCCTTTTCTAGTTTTATCAGGTATAAAATAATATCATCTGAAATATTGCCAGCTTTTCTTGACTACTATACCAATTATATCCTTGAATTTCTGAGTCTCTTATTTGGTCAGTGGTTCCAAACATTGTGCAAATAAAGGGGAAAGAGGACACCCCTTTCTGGTTCCTATGCTGAAACAGAAATTATCAGACAGGTACCCACTCGCTTTAATTTTTACCTCTGATCCCCTATACATCCTCCTAATCAGCCTTATAATTTTATCAGAGAAAGGAAATGCTTCCATTGCCCTGCTCATAAACTCCCAGCTTAGTCTGTTAAATGCTTTCTCTGCATCAAGACCCACCAACAACAGTGGTATTTTCTTACATTCAGCTTCCTTCTAGATCATCAATGTTCTGTTAATGTTGTCTAATGTTTGCCTCCCCTCCACAAAACTACACTGATCTGTATCTATCAATATTGGCATCACCTTTGTCATTCTTTTAGCCATTACAGATATAAACACTTTTAATTATGATCTAGGATTAAAATGGGCCTGGGCAAAGCTGGATCTGATGGCTCTTTACCCACTTTAGGTATATTACAGCCAAAACCACTTTTTTCCAAGATGTTGGTACTTCTCTTAAAATACCGTTAAACAAATCCTTCCAGATCTTTATCATTTTTACTTCCAAACTTTCACAGGAATACCATCTATTCCTGGGGACTTTCCTATTAATTGGTTATACATCACCATTTATCTCATTGAGCGTCATCTACCCCTAACCTTGACATATTTAATTCTTCCCAAAACATTTCCATTTGTATCCTCTCTTGATCTCCATATTTCGATGCTTTATACAGACTTTGATAAAATTTCCAAAATATTTCTAGCACATCTACAAGATCTCATTATCTTCCTTGTTATAGGCTCCCTAAGCTTGATGACAACCCTTTCTACTTTCTGTTGCCTGAGTTGTTGCACTAAAAGTTGTTTTGCTCAGGCATTATTATAAAAAACAGTTGCTTAAAAGCAATCTTTCTAAACTCATGCATATTATCGAGATAATCCTTTATTTTCTGGTTAGCATTTTGCAATTGTTCCTCCTTTTGTTCTGCGAGATTCCCCCTATTTTGCAATAGTTTAACATTTGTCAGTCTCTTTAAATAATTCTTCTTACTTCTTAAACGTATATCTCATTTCCATCCCACTCCTTAGCTATATTTTTAGAAGAAACTTCTGTCCTCTCTAATGGCTCCTGAATAATTTCCACTACCCATTCCTTGAATTCCTCTCTTTTCAACAGATACATGGGGAAGCAACAGTGCCTCATTTTTATTTCATTAGCCTGTGTTTTTATTTTAGTTATTATTGGTGGGTGATCTGAAATAGCTATTGGATGCACATCAAAACTTTCGATTAGATGCACATGTTCCTGTGAAATGTAAGTTCTGTGTAGCCTAGCCCAATTTTTGTATCTTGGGGAACAGTATGTAAAATTAACACCAAACTCCTAGTAGTGAATTCACATCTTCCATGCCAAATGTTCATAGGTGTTTACTAGGCTAATGACCACAAGGGTCTTTTTAAGCCTAGCCATGCATCCCAAATCTCTGACAAGTTTTGATACCTTTGATAATTGTAAGCATGGGCCTAGGAGATAAACCATTTACAGGTTACCGGTTTGCATTAGAGACATAACTGCCAAACCAGGGATGAATTGTTGGTTTCCCATCCAATTGTCCAAATTGCACTTGAATTGGGTTAGGGAGGAACTCTTCTTCACATGGATGGGGAGCCTGTTCCATAGATGGGGTAGTCTCTGGGATACATACCTATCTCTCCAGCAGGTCCTATTTCTATCACAGGCAAGGTTTAAGTCTTTATAATGGGTAATTCTGATAATTTGTGGATATGCAGGTGGTCCAACAGGGTGGGGTCTGACAGTGCCATGTATGCCACGCATAGATCTCCCTTACAAAAGCCTGTAGGAGACAGAATATAGGGATAGGGCCTTGAGGCAGTATGCATAGGACATATTACTTATGCCCTATATTCTTTTAGTGAGGAACCTCTGTGGACATTCCAGTTGTTGGATATGCTTGGTTAGATACATACCAAAGGGGCATTGTACTCAATGATACATCTGATGAATGCCGAATGCAGTGGAACAATGAGTTTCTTGAACTTAAGATGCCATACCTTTGTTTAGAAGTTGCGCAACATAGAACAATTTCCTCACCACTGCAGACATTTGATGATCAAAGGCTAGATTACAATCTGTGTGTGTGCCTAAGTCCCTGACTACTGGGTCAACTCTAAGGGGTGTGTTGTCAATATAATTACCAGGGATGGATGATTTCCCAAAGGATACCATTATGCATTTCTTGGCATTTAGTTTTAGTCTATTGCTCTGACATTAGTTCTTTGTCTGTGTCAACCCCTCCTGGAGAACATTTGTGTCAGTGTGAGATTCAATGACAACTCCCAATTTTCATATATTTCTTCAAAAATCTAGCCTTTGTTATACTTTCCCTTGTGGGCCCCTCACACACATCTTCCCTGCTGCAAATAAAATTCCAGTCCGCACCTATAAGCAATGTTCCCTGCTGGAAACGGATTTCTCCCAGAATTATCTTAAGCCCCATTATAGCAGTTTTTGGTGGAATATAAATACATGCCAGTGAAATCCTCCTCTCTTGCCAGTAACCAGTTAGTACTACACAACTACCATTATTACCTTTTTTATCCAATATTACTATCAGAGCTTCTCTTGCAATTAATATAAGTACTCCACTTTTCCTTTGTTCCAAGTATTCCACTGAATACCCATCCTGTAAACATTTCTTTATCAACTTCACATGTTCAATTCTTTCCAACTGTGTCTCCTATAGCATAGCAATTTGCACTCTACATTTTTAATGCAGTTCACTACCATTTCTTTTTGTACATGGTCTGTGAGACCATTCACCATTTAAAGATAATACTGAAAGGATCATTATGTTAAAAAGCTATTATTCCCATCTTTTATTTATAACAGTTTTGTTAAGTATCTAGTTCCAGCTTTTGTGTTGCATGCACACACTAATGTCTGGCAGGTTGACCTTTCACACAGTTGTTTATCACATCCATTTCAGCCTATGTCACATCTTAAAAAACTTTGTTTATTGAAAGCCCTCAAAAAAAACACATCTAAAACCTATTAATATTAACACACAAAAGTATGTACATCTTCAAATATTGCAGTTTTATATTCCTAATAGGAAGAACTGTCTCAAACTGAGAGACATACTCACAAAAGTGGGTTAACCTGAAAGGAAGGTTATCCATATTAAGATGCATGGTACAGCCTGTGCTTCTACTATGTGTTGTCTGGTTTTGTCTTATCTTTATTGCTCTCATAGAATGAGAAAACTTTGAACACTTTCAGAAAACATCACCTCCTATCCATTGAAAGAAAGCCATTAAAGAAAATAAGTATTCTGCTTTATTGCTCTTTATCAGATTTTCGCTGGAGAAATGAGAACCAGATACAGAGTTGCTTCTAAAAGTATTTATTTGCTAAAGGAGAGCTTTATTATATTCAATGTTCTTTTTTGTTTTCTCTTAAAAATTGTTGCTAGATAAAGCAAGTGCCTTAATACTGTCATTCCTCTATTCAAGAATGAAAAAGTACATAATTTCTTTCCTTGTATCATACTCTTTTGGCCAGACTTTTCTTTCTTTCATTGCAGTGCCTACATTTCTTAAAACTGAACAAGGGGAAAGAGAAAACAAAAAAGAAGAAAAAAATGGGCACCTGTTTACTTTAGTATTTTAATTACACTTAAGAACCAAAGCAAAAAGGTGTACTAAAAATATAATAAAAAACAAAACAAAAAAATGCCACTCCATAGATGTTGCAAAGCTGTCAAACAAAGTTCCTATAAATATCAAAACTTCCTCAGATGAAGTTCCAATATTTATAGGAGTGAAAGTACTTGGCTATTTATTAAACTGCTTTGCAGCATCTAGTGAATGGCTTTTTTTTTTAACCCCATTACACTTGAAAATAAAGGAGAAAACGTTTACTTTATAGCATGCAGATATCATGCACTATACCAGTATTACAGTTAAGTACAGTTGTGCAAAATCTTACCATAATGGTGTATGTCCTACATTGTCAGACTTGTAGGAGACTAAAGCATATGCCCTACTTGTCATTGTTTGGAAGAGCACTTGGGAGAGGGAAGAGGAAGGAAAGAGTTGACTAAGTAAAACAATCTTTTGATGTCCTTCCAGTTCACTGTTGCAGTATTCATAACAGGAATCCCCTACCAAGGGTCACCAGATGTCCAGCCAATATACCAAAGCCTTAGGTTGCTTTAAAGCATGCTGTATGTCATGTGTATGCTGCTTGTGTAGCATAGGGCATAAAAGTGACATCTACACATACCATCCTCAGAACGGAGAGCTCCAGTCGGAATGCCAGTCCAAGGAGTAGAGAGTACATCCAGAAGATAAATGGACCAGGGGGAGAAAGGCAGAAGTGAATACTGCAACAGTGAAGAGAAGGACATCTACTGTTATGGTAATATTTTACCGAACTGTACTATGTCCTTCCATTTCACTGTTGCAGTATTCATAACAATAGGGAAAGTGCCAAAGCTCAGGAAGAAGACAGTGAAGAGGAAGGACCAGCAGAGCTCTTTAGAAAGTTATGTAGGATGCCCCTAGCAAAATCAGCTCTACAAATTCCATCCAACTTGTAGTGCTTGGTAAAAGGTATATACAGAAGTCGAGTAAGCTGACTCAAGAATAGTGTTACTCTCCAACCCCCTGAACAAAGCACCAGAAGAAGCCACAGCTCTAGTAGAATAAGCCTTAATAGAAGGAAGGCTCTTTCCATGAAAGGAATAACAAAAAGAAATGGCTTTAGAAATCCAAGAAGAAATAGTTTGTTTGGACACAGCCAAGACCAAGAACTTAGGATGAAAGGAAACAAATGATCAGATTTACGAAAAGTCTTAGTCTTTTCCAAATAAAATATGAATTGTCTATGTACATCCAACATGTGCAGGACCTTCTTCACTGGTGGACTGCAAAGAAGGGAAAAAAGTGGGTGAATGAATAGACTAATTAAGGGACAACTCTAACCACCTTAAGCATAAAGGAAGGATTAGGACACCCTGCCCTTATGAAACACCAAAAAAAAGGACAAGCCATAAGGGCTTGAGGCTCAGACACCAGTCTAGCAGAAGTAAAGGCTAACAAATGTACAGTCTTCCAAGAGCAATGCTGCAAGGAAACTGATGCTGCAGGTGCACAAGGAGCCTGGGTGAATTTTTACAAAGCAAAATTAACATCTAAGGGAGGAGGAACAGTCCACCCGGCGGGCCTATATGAAGGACACCTTTAAGAAATTGTTTAGCCTTAAAAATAAAAGCTAAAGGAGGAGATAAAGGCAGACAAGCAGAGATAACTAAATGGGCCTTAACAGAAGAATAAGCCAACCCAGCATTGAGCAGATCACACAGACAAGAAAGAACCAAAAGAATATCCACTGAAAGTGGATCCATGTCACAAGAAAGGCACTAAGCAGAAAATCTCTTCCATTTGGACAACAATGATTTCCTAGCCTCCTGCAGGACTGTTCACATGTCCTCAGAAAAAAAGATGTCTATGTGGACTCAAAATCTTATCACCCACAGTGTCAGTCAAATGCTGCTCCCCATCCCACATCTGAAGCATACATGAACAGCTCCTGAGAGGGTACAGGTGCATGCAAAGGGAGTCCTGGATTGAGAGTCAACCTTTGAATCCACCATTGAAGTTCCTTCTTGAGACATGGCAGAAGAGGAACTAGAAATTCAAGGAGATAAGCATGTTGAAGCCAAACTGACTTCAGAAATCACTGAAACTTTCACATGTGGAGTTTGGCAAGAGACAGCATAGGAATGGTGTAGGCCATAAACCCTACATCTCTCAGAAATTCCCTGTCTGTTGATGCCAGAAGAAGGGATTGAAAAAAAGGAAATGAGAGATGCCAGCATAGGCACATTCTGGATCCTACACCCCAGAAAGACATTATCCTGAGGAGTCAGAAAGGACTTTTTGAAATTTATAGTAAACCACAGGCTTTGAAGAAGGGAAATGACACAATGGAGATTTTACGCTAAGGTCTCCAGAGAGGATGCCTGAAACAGGAGGTCATCCAGATAGAGGAAAGACTTGGATTCCCCCCTTAACTTGCAAAGAGCAATCACAGGAGCAAAGCATTTTGTGAATATCCTTGGGGCAGAAAAAGACCAAATGGCAAAGCACAGAACTGAAAATGCCAGGAAGCAACAGAGAAATGTAAAAGCTCCCTGAAAATGGGATGAATTGGGATATGAAGATAAGCATCTTTGAAGTCCAGAGACACAACATAAGCCTGAGGAAGCAAAAGGAAGAACAAAATCTGAAGAGACAGCATTAGAAAAGTGGACGATCAGAATTGTGCTTAAATAAGAGATCTAGGGTTGGTTTCCAAGTACTTTCTTTCTTGGGAACTAGAAACATTCTGGAATAAAACCCCCTCCCCCCCTTTGGGAAACAAACTATGTGAATAGTTCCCCCAAGTCAAGAAATCCCAAATTTCCCCTTGAAAGAAGGACAGCTGTTCCTGAGGGGGCTGAAGAACTCCCATGAAATGGGAAAGATTTCCCAACCATGAAATACCTTTGGCAGATAATGGACAAAACCCAGGAGTCTTGAGTAATCTTTAACCAAACAGGAAGAGAGAGAGAAAGGCAAAGAGGAAAAGGAATGTGGCTGGGAAGAATAAGATATTAAAGACAGCACTGGTTTATCAGGAAAAGGATCATTAGCAGAAGCTTGCTTCCCACATTTCTTACCCTTGGGGGCGGGAGAGATGGCCTATGAACAAAAGCTGGCTTATTAGGGTAATTTCTCTAAAATGTATGTACAGGAGAAACCAAAACATGTTGAAGTTCTTGTAAAGCCTTGCCCTTATCCTGAAGAGATTTAAACAAAGCAGCAGCTTTGCCAAGCAAGTGTTTATTATCCAGAGCAGCATCCATCAACTTAGCCTTAATATCATTAAAGGCAGAAGCCAAGAATATTTCCTCATCACAGCCCCAAAAGCAGCAGCCCTAAAGGAAACATTTGCTGCATTATAACTACACTTAATGGAATGACAAGCCACCTGAGAAGTAATCTCTAGTAGGGATAGAACAGAATGTTTCCCTTCAGAGTGGGAGATCAGAAGTTACCTGACAGGCCTGGAAAAGAACAGCCAACATGTACCTGGACACATGGGTCTGATAATTAACAGCCCTAAAAGCTAAGGTGGCACAGGTATTGATCTTTTTACCTAACCTTTCCATGGTTCTATCTTTATCAGAAGGCAGTAACTTGGGTTTTATAGGATCCCTCAAGACTGTAAATTTCTATACAGATTCCCTTCTGCTAATCCCTAGGTAGTGTATTTGGCTTCTGACAAGCCATCTCAATTGCTACCTTCTCCTATGGGGGTAGGGAGCTGGGAATCAGAAGCATTAGAAAAGGCATCCAATAAAGCAGCCAAAACAGTAGAGACAGCAGAAGATCTGGGAGATTTCATTTGCAGGTACTCATAATACCTTTTCTGCACAATCCCATTAAAAAAAATCATCATTCTAGAGATTGTATCCCTAAAAGAGATTTCCTCACAAAGAGTGTCTGGACTAGTAGATTCTTCTTCCTCAGAGCCAAAGTCTACAGGAGAGCGAATCTGAGAGGAGTAAACAAGGGATTCCTCATCAGAATCCACCTCTTCCACAGAGGAATCCTGTTCTCTGGGTTTTTTTAAGAGTAGTAGTGGATCAGTGGGGAGCTGGAACAGAAACTCCCTAAGGAAGTTTTAAAGCCATCAAAGCATTAAGCAACCAGAGTGAAATTTTGCCATTCACTCTGTGTCCTCATGAGCTGGAGAAATAGGTTTTGTTTTCTGTTTTTTTTTTCTTTAAGGGGACGTCTGCCTTATAAAACTTAGAAAGCTCTGACCTCAGACGGCATTCAATCATTGTAGTTTGGACTTCTTCTCTGACCAAAATTTGAGGCACACCCCTAGGCCCTTCGGAAATAATCAGTAGTGGTTCCCCACATGAACATATGATGTGGATGTCTGCAAGGCCTCCAAGGATGTGCCCAAGGTCAGACTCCAATGATGGAGCCCTGCAATCCTCCGGGCTTTCACTTTCCTCAGGAGATAAGTCTGTCAGAGGCTGTACAGCAGAGGAATATGGCCTAGATTTCTTGGTCAGCTTCTTCATGGATGGCTGCCCTTCAGAAGGGAAGTTCCTTCCACTGTGGCATTTGTTAAAAGCTTAAGATGTTCATTATCCACATACGTAGCCAAAGAAGAAAGTCTACTATGGAGGGTCTTAGGAACAAAGGCTTGACAGATATAGCAGGACACATGGTCATGGGAACTGCCGAAGCAAAACAAGTACTGCTCATGACAGTCTTTATGGGGAATCTGTCTCCTACAGTGGCATTTACCCTTCCTGGATGACATGAAACCCCACAAGCAAAAATAAATAAGATGCAAAAATCCCAAAGGGACACATCTACAATGGCTTTCTGGACCAACAGAATGGGCATTCAGACTAATGGTCAAGAGATGGTGTTTGGACTAGCGGCAAATACTTTCAAAGGATGGTGCATCTGGCTATCACCTTTATACCTTATTCTACATGAGGAACATATGCGTGACATATGGCGTACCTTAAAGCAATCAAAGCTTTGGTATACTGGCCAGATGTCAGGCTGCCCTTGGCAGGGGATCCCAATTATGAATACTGCAACACTGAAATGACAGGACATCAAAAGATTATTTTACTTACAGTAGTGCTCCTCCAAACATTAATGACATGAAGTAGGGTATATGTTTTAGAGTCCCCTACAAGTTTAACAAAGTCAAAGAAGTCCAATATGTTCAGGTTTTCTTGTTCTGTCATGTTTCATAAATATAATTGTTTTATAATCCCATATTTATTTGTCATCTTCTGAGTTGGTGGTATTATCCCTGTTTATCTCCATCTTCCAAATCCAGTCTCTGCTTCCTTTCCAACATACTCTTGGTTCTTCTAGTCAACCCTTGTGCTTTTTCAGTCTCTCAAGCATTTTTTGTTGAAACACTGGAAAAGGTTTCACTGGCACAGTCTCTCGGTGGTCTTTATTACCAGAAGAATAAGAAGCAGAATCCCCTCCTGTTTTACAGTTCACTTTTTGTTATTTTGTATGTCCATCTCGGCATGTTTTGCATCAAAAAATAATTCTCTCCATGAAAGAATATTCTGAAGATATCTGGATACAGCAGTTTGAATCTCATGCCTGTTTTTCAACATTACCTGATTAATGGTATAAATGTACTCCTTTCTGCCTGGTGTACAGTGACTAATCATTTCTACAAACACTCTGCTGTCTCATACTTTTATTACTTTGACCTTCTGCCACAGTTTTGTCAGAATCAACTCTTTCTGCTGGTAGGATTGCATATTAACTATTAATGGTCTAGGCTGCTTTCTCATGGACAGGTTTGGAGCATACACACAATGTGCCCTTTCAATTAACAGCTCCTGCTGTGGAATACCAGTCCAGTTGTTTGTGCTTTCATAAAATGAATACAGTCCATTTCTTCCAGCTTCTCTGATGCAGCAGAAAATCTCAGTTTTCCCCATGTGCTTTATCTTCTAATTCTATTTTTTTTAATATCTCTTCATTAGCAGTCTCATATTCAGCCAGCCTTTTCCTCATATTGACCTCTGATTTTTGCAATTTTACCACTTCATCTGAATATCTGCTTAAAGCTCCTTCCATTTTGTCCAGCCACTTTTATCTGATTTGATGTACTCCATCAGTGTTTCATTTATTTTAATTAGCTCTGAGTACATTTCACTTATTTTTCCTCTAAATTACTGGAAGTCGTCCCTTACACCAAAACTGGAGCTTGCACTGCTTTTTAATTAACAGCTGCAGAATTCCTCCCAGCATTTCTTCCTTACCTTTTGTGGTTGATTTTCTTTCAGGTTTTCTGAAATTTGTTTTTACTGGCATCCAGGCAGTGCACTTACTAGCCAGTTAATGAAATTTACCCCCCCCCCCCAAAAAAAAAAAATAAGCTCAATGGCTCTCTCTTCTAAGTTTCTGTTTTCACACCGGGAGAACTGAAATTAAGCTGTTACTCAATGTGCAACCATCTTGAAGTCTTTCATTTAGAAATGTCTATCCCAACTGTATGAACAGAAAGAAAAGTGAGAGAGGAAAAAGAAAAGAAAACAAGTAACAATGAAACTACTTTGCACCAGTTAAAATGAATCTAAATACAGTTTGATGAATACAGAGTGATTTTGTGAGATAGAAAAGTTGAAAGCAAGTAATAAGTCCAGAAGGTTCTGGCAAACATGAAAAATGTTACTGCAAAGTTCTGGATGAGGTGTGGCTGTAAGTGTGATTATAAAGAAATGCCCAGCAGTGAAAAGAGTAATCAGAAACTATGGAAATAACTTTTGATTGCAGAAGTGGACAAAATGAAATAATTTTTTGGTTATAAATATTGCACTTGTTGGAACAAAGCAAAGAAAATTGGTCATTTGTAGAACAATGTGTGTTGAGATTGAGAAAAGAATAAATAATGTACAATAAGAATTTAAAGAAAAGCCAAAACCAAATGAGTTGGAAATGTGGGAAGAAAAAGTTTAAGGTTACTATATGTGGTGTGGTGTTTAGACAATGGCACTGCTGCAATTCCTGCTCCAAACTTCAGAACACCGGGTCTGCAACAGAGTAATCTGAATACAGTGCTGTATAAAATGTATACTTATTCTGTTCAGCATGTAAATCCAAAGAGATGGAAAGTATTTATGTCTGATTACAAGAATAAAAGAAATACATTATTCACTTCTTGATAGTTGACACAGTGAATGCACCTTTGATTTTATGTTATTAGATTTATTTAGTGTTTAGTGTGATTTAATACTGAAAACCAAGTGAAGTGTTACCGATAACAACTAATAAAAACAGCAGCTATAATGCAGGAAGACTGTTCCAAGGATCCACAAGCAAATGTTTAAAAGCCCACCTTTAATAAATAACACAATTAATACAGACTGATTTTGTGAGGTTGAAAAGTTGAAACCAAGTAAACAAGTCCAGATGGTTCTGGCAAGCATGAAAAATGTTACTGCAAAGTTCTGGATGAGATGTGGCTATAAGTGTGGTTATAAAGAAATGTCTGCAGTGACCTGAGTAAGCAGAAACTGTGGAAATCACTTTTAGTTACATTAGTGGACAAAATGAAATAAATTTTCAGTTAAAAAAAACTGCATGTTTTGGAACAAAGCAAAGAAAACTTATCATTTGTAGAACACTTTGTGATGAGATTGAGAAAAGAATAAATAATGTACAAGGATAATTTACAGAAAAGCCATAATCAAATGAGGAGATGAAAACATGAGAAGAAAAAGTTTAAAGTTACTATATGTGGTGTGGTGTTTAGAAAATTGCACTGCTGTAATTCCTGCTCCAAAGTTCAGAACACAGGGTCTGCAACAGAGTAATCTGAATACAGTGCTGTATAATAGTTATACTTATTCTGTTCAGCATGTAAACCCAAAGAGTTGGAAAGTATTTATGTGTGATTACAAGAATAAAATAAATGCATTATTCACTTCTAGATAGTTGACAAAGTGAATGCACCTTTCCTTTTTTGTTATTAGACTTGTCTACTGTTTAGTATGGTAACAATTTCACATATAGTTAAGACATGGATCAGCCCAATGATTTCTTAAAAAGCACACAAAATGTATTTGCTTGTTTGAGCTATTTACCAGACATTTTATTCAGACAGATTCTGCAGTGTCACCAGTAATGGCTAACCCAAGGAAATTTCCAGCAGCTGTATGGAGTATAACTAAAATGGAATTGAACTACATTAAAGAAAATGCGTATGATTATGAAATATGAATAGAATCCTAAATGGGTTTAGAGCATGGTTACTGCTGTAAATCTAGAAAAAAATTTACTTGTAACAATACACAAGATTTTAATAAAGTTAGGAAAGAGAAGTATCCACTTCATACAGATGAAGTGATGCCTGCCACGAGAATAGAAAAAATGATGTGCTTCATTTAACAGCCACAAACTACTGCAGCCTGTCCAAACACAGTTTCTAGATGCCAAAAAAACACTAGATGCAGAAGCAATTCCTGACTCACCTGATCACACAGCTCTCCAAAGCCAATCACATTTACAATAGGGGCTTCACCCAACCCCCCCATACTAACTCCACTGTCATACAGCCATGACTAAAGGGCAAACACCACTTTAATGCCATAGTCAAATGCTCAAGCTTCAACTACACTTTGAAGCAACAGTATCTAGAGACAAGACTGAGAACTTGAAACCGGGTCAGTGAAGTGAATAACTAACCAGCAGACCTGCAGCCATTACTACCAAGGTCTTTCAACCTCAAAGAGGGAACAACAGATTTTAATTAAAAGACTGCCCCTTCCATAAAGATAAAAAACAGTGAAGTTAGTTTTGCATTATCAGCTAGTGACATTTGTACAAGAGAAACCACTCTATTGCATGAAAGAACATAACAATGTACTGTGTTGCACAATCCCACTGGTGGCACTACATAATTAACAGTCACCTTCATTAATCCCATGTACACTATCAAACTTCCAGTGCTATGCGTGTGCGCACACATGCACATACACACACGCATTAAAGCCCGTGCTCTCCTACAATTTTTTTTTTAAACAGGATTTTTTTTAACTGTGACTAAATAAATCTTTTTGCAAAACCTCTAGCACCCTCTATGTCCAACCAGTGCTTTGTGTCCTTGCTCAAGCAGCGGACACACACACACACACTTTGAGATTTGATGTATATACAAACACACAGACACTCCTGGGGAAGGGTGGCACAGGTTTACTAGCTATACCCCCTTCTGCCAAAACTAAAAGGTAGTTATTACTGACACTAACCAGCTCTACTTATCAGTTACTATAAGGCCCTTCCCAAAGGGTGCCAATTCTACTGTGTAATGTTACTATTATCAGGATAGTGTGTCCAAGACTTGAAGGCTATTTGAGTGGCCTGTACAGTGTCATCAAATACATATGCAAGTACTGTAAGAGCTTAAATATCTCTAAACAAACCAGCCACACTTAAAAGGTTTAAATATATTTAATAATAAATAATACAGGCACAAGACAATACTCAATAATGCAACACGGTGACAAGAGAGTTCAGAATCACAGGAAATACTTTAAAACAACATTGCAGGACGGTCTCACATAAATACAGAAAACATCTAAACTACTCTTTACTGTATTCCTATCCATCTTGAAGAGAAATACTATACCTAAATCTTACTTAAAGAGCCAGGCAAGTGCTCAATGGATGTTTCTAGGTCCAAAGACAAATACAAAATGCACAGACTTTCTCTGAGAGATGGTTCTTAAATTACTATCAAACATTTCTGCTGGGTTATCTCAGATTACAAAATTTTTGTCACCTCTGCATTTAGTTCCCAGGCTAATGGGAACTGAAAATATAACAATTTTGTGTTAAAACTACTTATCTCTGAGAAGTTTTGCCTGAAACTGGAAGTCGTAACACTGTTAAACACTTTTACCTTGGAAGCCTGTAATTATTTCTGTTTCCAGACAATAGAAAGAATTTCTAGCTGCAGACGTTGTCTCCAAGCTGAAACAGAGATACCACAGTCACAAACAATTTCAACTTATTTTCTTAGAGTTTTGCTCTTTTCCAGTAGGGTGCACTGTGGTTACATTTTTGAAGCTCAGCACATAACATACAGTTTACTTACATTTGAAAGACAAGCATACAAATCATATTACTATTCACAAATAACATAGAATTATTTACAAAATTCCAGCTAGCTGGGCTGGTAGCCTTCACAATTCTCACCCCCACGAGAACTCAAGCTAGTTTTTCAAGTGACCCTTGAGAAATGTTTGAGGGTTCAGACTATCTGGGAATACCTTATCCCATTCCCTGTCTTGAGAGCTCATCTGCGTTGGCATTGCTAACTCCACTGAGGTGCTGCACTGTCATATATATACTTGCAACCCTAGACTTCACCTTAGTAACTTGGCATTTTGCTGGCTGGCTCGATGTAGCCATGTTATGGGGATTGTGGTCTGTAACTCCTGTGAATTTTCTTCCATACAGATAAGGCTGAGATTTCTGCAGTGCCTGGACTATAGCTAGGCATTCCTTTTCTACAGTTGCATAGCATTCCTCCCTGGGTTGGAGCCTACGACTGAGATAAACCACTGGGTGCTCTTCTCCCTCTGAAGAAATCTGGCTAAGTACAGACCCCACCCCATGGTTTGAAGCATCCACTTGCACAACAAATTATTTGCTGTAATCTAGCCTGGCTAACACAGGGGGTCCTCCCAAAGCTCCTTTAAGCTTCTGGAATGCCTCCTCACATGCTGGGGTCCTCACTACCTTATCTGGCCTGTTTTTCCTTGTCAGGTCTGTGAGGGAAGCAGCTATGGTACTATAACTGGGGATGAACTTTCTGTAGTACCCTGCTGTCCCTAAAACTGCCTTCACCTGCTTTTTGGTAACAGGTGCAGGCCATGCCTGAATGGCTTCTACTTTGGCAGGTTCTGGCTTGATCTTCCCACTCCCCACTCTATGCCCTAGGTAGGAGACCTCTGCCATACCCACCTGACATTTGCTGGACTTACTGGTCATTCCTGCCCTCTGTAGTCAGCCCAGCACCTCCCTGGCATGCAGAAGGTGCTCTTGCCAGGAATGGCTGTAGATGGCAATATCATTTAGGTAAGCAAGGGCAAAATCTCCTGCTCCTGCTAGGATATGATCTACCAGGGTCTGAAAAGTTGATGGGGCATTTTTCATCCCAAAGGGCATCTTTGTGAACTCATACAAGCCAAAAGAAGTCACAAAGGCTGACCTCTCTCTAGCACTGGGAGTCAATGGCACCTGCCAGTAACCCTTGGTAAGATCAATGGTGGTAAGATACTTAACCCCACCCAGCTGCTCTAGGGCTTCATCTGTCCTAGGATGGGGTAGTAAGCATCTGACTTTGACTATTTAATTTCTGTAGTCCATACAGAACCTGGTGCTGCCATCTTTCTTTGGTACCAGCACCACTGGGGAGGCCCAGGGACTGCTGGACTCCTGAATCACCCCTAGTTCAAACATTTCCTGTATCTCCTCACTCAGAGACTTTGACTCTCTCAGGCACCCTATAAGAGGCCTACTTTATAGACCTATGGGGTCCTGTATCCACATGGTGCTACACCAGGTGGGTGCACCCTGGGTTCCCAGTGAACATGTCCTCAAACTCCTGTAACACTGCTCGGATTTCTCGAACCTGTGTAGGAGATGGCTGCTGGGACATTGCTACCCCTTCCACTGAGGTGTCTGTCTGAGCCTCACTGAGGAGATCAGTCACTAGATCTCCCTCCGACGACTCCTGCAATCCACTGCAAATACTCAGCACAAGGACCTACATGTCATGGTAAGGTTTCATCATGTTGACATGGTACAATTTGTGCCCCTGCCTCCTGCCTAGCAGTTCTACCATGTAGTTAACATCACTGACCTTCCTTACCACCTTGTATGGTCCCTCCCAAGCTGCCTGAAGCTTGTTGTGTCTGACAGGAATGAGAGCCATTACCTGCTGCCCTACGTCGTACTCTGTAGCTCGAGCATTCCCATCATACCAGACCTTTTTCTGCTGTTAGGCTTCTGCCAGGTTCTTCTGGGCCAAGCCCACGAGTTCCCTGAGCCTTGTCCTGAGGTTTAGGACATATGCCACAACAGACTCCTTGTGGGATTTACACTCACCCTCCCACTCATCTTGAATTAAATATGAGGCCCCATCACCTTATGCCCATACAGCAACTCAAGGGTGAAAAACCTGTGGATTCTTTGAGAACATCTCTGTAAGCAAACAGATGGGGCAGATATTTGTCTCAGTCCCTCTTAAACTGGCATGCAAATGCCTGTAGCATGGTCTTGAGTGTAGTGTTTAACCTCTCAACAAGACCATTAGTCTGGGGATGGTAGGGGGTGGTCTTTAGGTGCTTCACCCCACAGTACTTCCACAAACAAGCCAGCAGTTCTGACATGAAATTGGCACCTCTGTCAGTATTTCTTTTGGGAAACCTACCCTGCTGAAAATCTCTAACAAAGCATTTCCCACCTTTTCTGCCTCAAGCCACTGCCTTGGAGTATCTGGTAGCATAATCTACTACCACTAGGATATACTTTTTCTCTGTGGAACTTGGGGTACTCAGTTGTGCCACAATATCCATAGCCACCCTCTGAAAAGGCTCCTCAATCGCAGGCAAATGCATCAAAGGTGCTTTCACCTGGTCTCCAGGCTTACCTACCTTTTAGCACTGCTCACAGCTCCTGCAGTACCCTGTTAGATCTCTGGAAGTCCCAGGCCAATAAAAGTTCTGCATAATACGTCTCTTTGTACGTTTTATGCCCATATGACCTGCAAAGGGAATATCATGAGCTATGGCTAGAAGTGCCAGATGGTATGCTCTAGGCACTAACAACTGCTGTATTCTCTCACCCTCTAGCCCTCCCTCAGGGGTCCACACTCTATACAGTAACCCTTTGTCCTAGTATACAGATTCCCCTTTCCCTTGAAAATCAGGTGCCTCATTAGCTACCTCTCTCAGGCCTTGTAATATAGGGTCTGAGAGCTGAGCCTGTCTCAACTCTCTTTGTAGCCCTTCCCAGCTCCCCTTCCATAGGAAATCTGGTATCCTCTGACAGCGATGACTGACTGTCAGCCTGGGTGGTACTACTCACCTCTGCCCTTGCAGTCACTTTGTCCAAGGGAACATCACTACCCACAAGCAGCTGTGGTTCACCTTCAATCTCACTGCTACAGGATAGCTCCATCTTTGAAGTAACCACTTCAGTCCTGGCTGCAAGTGTGCAGTCTGTCTGGGTCTCCCCAGGCTACCAGACCCACATGCTTGTCCCGAAGCTTGACTGCATACAACTGCATAAACACATTGTACTGCATTATCAAAATCGTTCTCTGTCAAAACATCTGCAGGAATATCCTCAAACACACCTACTTGCTTGCTTCCTTTTCCACCCTCCCAGTCAAGGTGAACCTTGATCAAAGGTATTTGGAATGGGGTCCCTCCTGAAGTTCTGACTGGAGTAGACTGCCCAAAGCAAGTAGTGCTCCTCTTTAACCATTGCAGGCTTCACACTGGTTATGTCAGAGGCTCTCTCTCTCTCTTAGCCATGGTCACTTTCCCATTCACTAAGATAGGATATAACCTCTTGTGATTATTTGGTATCCTTGTTGTCTCAAGACAACTTACTGTTGGCCTTTTGTCATTCCCACTTACTGGCTCTTCCACCTTTTGTTCCCCACCTTGGCTCCATGGAAATCTATATGCCACATGGCCCCACTGTAACATTTAACCCTATGTCCTCGATGTGTACCTGGACTAGTGGCACCCCTGCTACTGGCAGATTATGTTGGGGGAGTCTGGGCTGCCCAGCATGGGTTCCCTTAGACCCATGAGCAGCACTGCATGTTCCTTTCCTGTGCAGGGATGCCCTGCTGGCTAGGCTCTTCCCCAACTCATCTACAGTGAGACATTCTCTATCAGCTAACCAGATTCTCATGTCCTCAGGCAGAGTGCTAAGGGGTTGTTCCCTCGCCAAAAGGTCTGCCAGCCCTTCAAAAGTGGTGACCTGACATCCACTCACCCACCTATGAAAATAAGTGCTTAGTTCAGTAACATGTACACAAACACTTTCATCTGCCATGTGTCTATGCTCACAAAAGTTTTTTTTCTGTAAGCTTCAGGTGTTAACTTAAAAAATTCCCGCAAACAATTCTTTACAACATTGTAATTTGAACAGTTAGTTTGGACATTACAGTTGCAGCTTTACCATGGAGTAAGGGGGTCAGGAACCGTACTCAGAGTCTTTGGTCAACATCATACTGTTTACATAACTTCTCAAGCATATGAATGAAACTATCAGAATTATCCCCCTCTTTAAATTGTGGAAGAAAGTTACCGACCTTTGTTGCTTCTGCAGTTCGGTTACTCCCTTCCCAGTTACCTCCATGACTCTGGTGAAGAGTCAGCATCTCCTTTTCATGTTGCCTCGGCCTCTCCTCCTCAGTGTCCAGGTGTTGCAGTCTGTCATTTTCCTCAGCCTTCAAACGTTGCATTTTCTCATTTTCCCCAGTCTCTAAATGCCTCCGTCTCTCTGCTGCTTCTATTTCCAAATGCTTGGCCTCAAACTCAAGTCTCTCTAACTCCAGAAGGATTATTAAGTCCTCTGTGGAATGGTTGAGCTGTCCATTTTCTGAGATGTACATCTCCATGGCCAGTCTGATTGACCTCCTGGTTGCTGTTCTGTGATGCAGCTGGGACTAAAGCTGCAGTCATGTCTGCTTTAGTCAAGTTGGCATGCACCAGTCCTCTAGCCTGGCCCATCTCAGCCAACTGGCTCTTTGTCAGCCTGCCATACTCCTCTGCTGAAATGCTTGCCTGATCTCCCTAAGCTAACAAAATAAATAAAACAATTATGATACAAACTCTGATAGTACAAAAACACCTTCCATGATCACTGTACACAAGCTACAGGAATTCAATATCCACACCACTACAAACCAATTAATATGTGATGTGGCTAGCTCACCACCATCAACCAATTAATATTTGATGTGGATATCCCACCACTGCCAAACAATTAATATGCAATGCCCCTGCACTGACCCAGTAGTCAAGGAGCCTCAGTCCTCATCACTAACGCTACTGAGAGATGCACATTGGGAGGATGACAACTACATACACAGTAAAGTACAGTTTCTCTTAAGAGATCACGGTCAGTCTGGGCAGAAGGGGGCATAGCTTGTGAACCTGTGACAGCCTTCCCCAGGAGTTCTCTGTTTGTATATGAATCAAATCTCAAAGTGTGTGTGTGTGTGTGTGTGTGTGTGTGTGTGTGTGTGTGTGTGTGTGTGTGTGTGTCAGCTACTTGGGCAAGGACACAAAGCACTGGTTGGACAGAGAGGGTGCTAGAGGTTTTGACTTGACCACTCGGCTGAGATCTTTACCCTATAGCTGTACCAGTGGGGAGTCTTATTGGGGATCTGGGGGGGAGAGAGAGGGAGAAAAAACAGCCCCAGAATGACTTGTATTCTTTGTGTGCTCTTAAGGGAAATTGCACTTTACACTGTGTGTACTTATCCTCCCAATGTGCATGTCTCTCACTGGTGTTAGTGGTGAGGACTGAGGCTCCTTGATTACTGGACCAGTGCAGGGGCATCGCAATGGGCTCTTCCACAGTCTATGATAGTGGAACAAACCTAGGATCCCCTTCATTATTCACCAAATAAATATTAATATTCTTCCATGGAAAGAAGCCAAGAAACAAATTTCAGTTTAAAATGCGGGTTTTACTAGCTCAACAGCTCCATCAAAAAAGGGCCCTTGGGCAGAGAGCTAGAAAATGGAGAATTATTCCTTTGTCTAGTTCTCTCTCTCTCCTCTCACATTCACTGACACCTGAATTTCAACTGAAGAGGGAGAAAGCCTCCTCTATTTAGTATGTATATGTCTGATTTATGTACCCCTCCTGCACAGCAGTAGTGTCAGTTATGCAGATGGCCAAAACCACCTGAAAAATTATGAGATGGCCATCACAGGCCATATAGTAGCACTGACTATGCAAAGTGCACTGTCTTGCAACCACTTGGCTATTTTCCACCACTCAATGAACAAGTGACAAGTGTACTGTGGCTGGATGGAAAGCTTAGAACATAATGACGTGTGGGTAGAAACTTCAGTGCTTACCAGTGAACAGCCAACTTCCAGTAGAAAAAACAAAGGGAATCAGTGTCACTATTGAATGGTCAATAATTCATACTTTGACTGTGACCCGAGAATCTGAGGGCCCACTCCTAGCAGGCTTCTGGCATTCTGCTTGCCCCAGCAATAGAGGGTAGGTAATCACCCCATATGCCTCACTCACAGCAGGTGGACAGGGGATGCCATTCTAAGTGGCCTCACATATATCCTCAGATAAAGAGCAGGCCGATTACATCTCATCAGAAGATATATCTACAGACCACAAATTGTAGGCCATGGAAGGCAGACAATCATTTAAGTGGAACAAGATTTACACTCAGATCTAAGCTCTGGGTATGCCACTTTCTTCTATTCATGCATCTGTCTGGAAATGACATAAGCCCTGCGGTCTTGTCCCTTTATTAGCCCCCCCCCCCACATCATCACTGTTCGGTGATGAATAGTAACTAAGGTTTTACCTTCCTTCCTTCCTTTGTTGAGTGAGAAGCTTAAAGACTGAATTACTGGAATATCAGTATCATTCAAAACCAGCAGCAGTTCCTGTTCTGAGGACTGCATGTACATTAAGAAGATCTGTACTTTTCAGTACCAGAGAATGAAAACTTTGCAATGCAATATATTAACAGAAGATTCTAAGTAATCAGCAGGACAGAACTAAAGATGTTGGTAACATGCTTCCCATAGCTCTAGCTCATGGCTGACAGATATGGGTTATGACAGTATGCATTTCTGAGCATTAGACTCATTGACAGAACACATGAAAAACATGCCCATGGGTTCCACCCAATGCAGTGCACCCTTTGCAATAAAAGTATCTGGTAAAGGTCTCTGTGGTAAGCAAAGGCTATGACTTATTGTTAAGCTTTACGAAGACTCCTATGGATGCAGCCACCCTCAAGCTTAAGGTGGTATCCTGACTTGAGTTAGGATCATTACGGTACCCTTACAAGCAAAGCTAAAATCAAAGTATGGGAAGGCACTGATGGACTGTGAACAGAGTTATACAGGAACTGCTGTACACCCTGAACATTCTGGAAGTAAAGAAAAGGTCAAAGGGGGGAGTCATGAACTGGAAATAACTGGATCCTATCCAGAAGTGTAGGAAGCCTATTACTGGCTTCGATGCCGGACAAAGCTGGAAAGAGAGGATGGGTGTTTCCATACTGCACTGGGGTGGGGCATAGCCAGTCACGCACTGCCATGATCCCTTAGAGGGGCAACAATGCAAATATGTGATGTAGAAAAAGGTGTTGCTTTCATTAAGCCACCATGTGGTAGTAATCTTTGAAATGGGTGTGCAGAACCTGCACTTACATAGGAAAGTTATTGTGGGCCTCCAAGGTGACACAGATCACATGTTCCCCCAACCTAGGGATGGGGTTAAGCCATCAATAAATGTCCTCATTGATGGAATGCTAGGGCACAAAAGCACCTTCTTGACTGGCTGAATGATGGAATGACCCCTGCTGGACAGCTCCTTTCCTGAATCCAGGTGAAATTCCTGGATTAGGAAATGAATGGGCAGTGACTGACTGGGAAGATTCTTATGCTTGGAAAGTATGGGTGCAAAAAGGAAATGTGTGAACCTCCTGCACTGCATCCTGATAATGTGCAGCTAGAAATGCCATAGTTCTGGGAATGGATTCACTTTTTTTAGGAAGCAGGAACATTTGACTTTTTTTTCCCAGAAGACAGCTTTGTCTGCTAAGGACCAAAGATGGTCTTACACCCCTGACAGTTTGGGAACTAAGATAAAAAATGGCAAAAGTTCTCCTTTTTCCGAGCCTTTAGGAACCAGTTAACTCACCCTCCTACTGCAGCTATTGGCATCAGTATTGCTAGAAAGTACAGTTGTGCACCCTTACTATAAATGTAGATGTTCGAGTGTATTCACTGTTGCAGTCATCACATTTGGGTTATCTGCTTGCAGTAGCCCTCAGTCGGCCAGATTATCAAAGTCTTGGGTTCTGCGTTGGCTGCTGTCTCATCTTTCATGACGTCAGGTAGTCAGGGGTATACAGCATGCAGCTGACACCATTACATCAGTTTATTTCTTGCCCCAGATGTCAGGTGCCCCCATAATAGGGAGCAATTATATACATTATATATACATAAAAGGTTACACCTCCAACAAAAAAGCAAATACACCAAAATGCTTAAAGCACAGTAAATAAGAAAAGAGGTACAGCCAAAAGAAGTCAGGGGGCTGGAGGGAGGGTAACCAGGACTACAACAGTGAATACACTTGAACATCTACATTTATGGTAAGTGTATACAACTGTACTATGTTCATGTTTCATTGTTGCAGTCATCACATTTGGGTAGATTCCCAAAGCTAAGGATGGGAGGAGGAAATTATACAGCAATAGGACCAGCTATAAGGCCCTGCAAGACTGCAGTGGCAAAGCCACCCCTGGATTTAGAGAAAATTGGCAAATGGTAATGCTTTGTGAATGTACGTACAGAACTCCAGGTAGCAGCTTCTAGGAAGTCCCTCATAGGGACACCTCTGAGGAAGGCTGTGGAGGTAGATGCAGCCCTGGTTGAATGTGGTCTTATCCCCTGTGGGGAAGGTTTTCCATGGTGCTTATAGCAGAAATGAATGCAATGGCCTATCCATTTAGAAATGCTTTGCTTTGAAATGGCCTTCACCTCTGCCCCTGCAGCAAATGCAACCAGCAGCTGTTTAGATTTCCTGAGAGGTTTAGTCCTGTCCAAGTAAAATCTAAGCGGTCTGTGCACATCTAAGGAGTGCAGAATACATTCCCCTTTCTTCTGTGGATTAGAAAAGGTTGGCAAATGAATGGACTGATTAAGGGCCACACTGGATACCACCTTGGGCATGAAGAAGGGATTGGTCCAGAGGGACACCCTGTCCGCATGAAAGATGATGAAAGGCTCCACTGCCATAAGGATCTGTAATTCAGATACCCTTCTTGCTGGTGATGGCTAAAAGGAAGGCTGTTTTCCAAGAAAGGAATTTCAACTCTGCATTTGTAGCTGGCTCAAAAGGAGGTAGAGTGAGTTTTAGCAATACAATGTTAAGGTCCCAGGCTGGAGTTAGGGCTCTCCTGGGTGGTCTTACGGTTTTGGCCCCTCTGATGAACTGCTTGAGCAGTGGATGAGAAAAGAGGGGTGGTTCTGTGTTGTAATGAGCTGAAATGGCTGAGGCATGAATTTTGATGGAGGAAAAGGAAAGGCCCTTGCGAAGTATTTCAGTTAAGTATTGAAGAATCTGAGGTACCTTGGGTGCTGCTGTGCCCATCCCCTGAGTTTGGTTCCAGGAACAGAATCTTTTTAATTTTTCAGCATAAGATTTTCTAGTACTAGGCCTCCTTGCCTCCAGAATGACATCCAACACTTGCTTACTGAGGGATGGTAATGTACAAATGAGGTAATTAGCCAGGCTGCCAGGTTCAGGGTTTGAAGCTGAGGGTGCAGAATCTGGCCCTCCTGCTGGGACAGCAGGGTAAGGGTCTGAGGCAGGTGCCATGGTGACCGCAGTGACACACTGTGCAAGAGGGGGTACCAGTGTTGGTGTGGCCAGTCTGGTGCAATCAGAATCGTCCTTGGTTTGTCCTGTTTGATCTTTAGTAGTAACTTGGAGAGGAGAAGCAGAGGAGGAATGGCATAAACTGATAGGTTTTTCCAGGTGAAGGGCAGGGCACCCACTTTCCAAGCTTGTTTGTGGGGAGTCCTTGTGCAGAATTTGTCCAATTGGTAGTTTTGGGGGGAAGCAAACAGGTCTATCTCTGGGCTCCACCATTTGTTTATCAACATGTTGAATGTCTTTGGTTCCAGTTTCCACTCGCATGGGTCCATGAGATTTCTATTTAGTTCATTTGCCAGTGTATTAAGCTTTCCTGGCAGGTATTGGGCCTGTAGGTGCACTTGGTAGCTCAAAGCTGTGCTCTACAGAGCGATGGCTAGTCTGCAGAGAGAGTAAGAGTGGGTTCCCCCCTGCTTATGTACCACATAACAGTGGCGTTGTCCATCTTTACCATTAATTGTCCTGGAAGAATATGGTCCTTGAAGGCTGTCAGAGCATTCTGTACAGCTAACATTTCTTTTTGATTGATATGCAGGTGCATTTGACTTGGGTACCATTTGCCCTGAAAGCATTTCCCTGCCAAGTGAGCCCCCCATGCATAGTCTGATGCATCTGTTAGGGTTTGGGTGGCAGGGGGTAGAATGAATGGCAGTCCCTTGTTTTGGTGGCAGGCCTCTGCCCACCAAAGGAACTCTATCTGTAGACAAGGTATGATAGGAATCATTGCTTCTAGATCCTGAGAATGTTGACACCATAGGCTTTTTAGATACCATTGTAGTTTCCTCATATGCAGTCTTGCATATGGAATTAGAAAAATGCAGGAGGCCATGAACCTCAAGGCTTGCAGTATTTGTCTTCCAGATAATAGGGTCTTTGTGGCAATTAGTTTGAAGTAGGCTGTCAAATGAACTTTCTCTGCCGTGAAGAAAGCCATCTGGGAAGTTGTGTTGAAGCTTGCTCCCAGGACTACAATTTGTTGACAGGATACAAGATGTGATTTATTTTTGTTTATGGTGTACCCCAGAGAAGTTAGCAATTTTTGTAGAAATGCCAGATGATTCAATAGTATGTCCTGGCTTTCTGCCCGAATTAGACAATCGTCCAGGTATAGGTATATTGGAATATTTCTTTGCCTGCAAAATGCAATGACTGGAGTTAGGCACTTTGTGAATACCCTGGGCGCAGTAGATAAGCCAAAGGGCAGTGCAGAGAACTGATGGTGCATGAAGCCTGTTTGAAGCGTAGGTATCTTCTGCAAGATTCCCTGATTGGGATGTGCAGGTAGGCTTCCTTTAAATCCAGTGTTGCCAACCAGGCATCCTTGCCTAGCAAAGGATGCAACTGGTGAAGAGTTAGCATCATGAATTTTGGGATCACCAAAAATGAGTTTAGGATGGAGAGGTCCAGGATAGGACACCAGGAGTTGTCTTTTCTGGGCACAAGGAAAAGTCTTGAGTAGATACTTTGTCCCCTTTCCTCTTCTGGGACAGTTTGAATAGCCCTGATACTTAAAAGAGAGAGAACTTGCTTTTGAGCCTCTGCCCACTGATTTGGGGGTAGAGTTGGCCAACCATTTGGGGTTGGTAAAGTGTGGAAGTGCAATCTGTATCCTTGGGAAACTATATTTAAAACCCATTTAACCTGGGTAATGAGCTCCCAATTTTTTGCCTGCAGAGCAATCTTTCCCCCCTAAAGGAGCAGTCAGTTGAGAAAGCCTTGGAAGTTTTAAAGTTAAGTCATTGAGACAGTTTACCATGGGGGGGGGGTCTTACTACTCCCTGCTTTGGAAGTGGGAACCCCCCCCCCCACTGCTCAAGTCCTGTAAGCACCTTGGGACTAAAGCCTGGGTGGTCTGCTGGTTCTGGGTTTGGACTGAGAAGGCCTGGAAGAGGCAGGAAAGGACCAATTCTTAGAGGGTCAATGTCTACTGAATCTGGGAGGCTGTACTTGCAGGAAATCTTTAACAGTTTGCATAAATTTAGCTTTTTCCTCCGTCTTTTTAAGTACTTCTGCTTTGTTGCCAAACAGGCGGTCCTGGTTTAAGGGCGCATCCAGCAATTTAGCTTTAACATGATCTGGCAAATATTGCTCCTTAAGCCAAGCATGCCTTTTAAGTACAGACCCAGTGAGAGCAGCCCTGCAAGATGCCTCTAGTGAATCAAAACCACATTGCAAAGTATGCTTTCCAACTTGTTCAGCAGAATGCATTAAATCCTATAAATCTTTTTCAGCACAGTCAGGAATCATCATTTTCTGTTTAAGCAATCCAATAATATGCTGCTGATACTTTAACATATGAAACTGGCAGTTTAAGGCCCTAATGGCCAAGGTTGCAGAAGTGCATACCTTCGTACCCCATCTATCCAGCACCCTGGAATCTCTACCAGAGGAGGTAAGATTTTTGGCAGTAGTAGCCTTAAGGTCCCAGGATCTGCAGTAGGATTTATTTATTTATTTTACTTTATTTATTTACATTTGTTGACTGGGAGTGTCCGACTGGACATAGGTCCATTTTCAGTGGAGGCCCGTGGAGAAAAGCTCCACAGTTAAAATAAACAGACAGTAGTTACATTGGATTACATAGCGATTAACAATATAACACAGCAATTATTTACAACATATTTTTAAAGAGGAACTTGTGAGAGTCAGGAACCCTGTAATATCTATCTGGTTTTCTGGGAGCAGGAGGTAAGGAGTCAGAGGACAAAAGTACAGTTTTGTACCTACCATAAATGTAGATGTTTGAGTGCTCATACAGCTGCAGTCATAACAGATGGGTTATCCTGCCGTCAGGCGGGCCCTCGGTCGGCCGAATTCCAAAGTCTAGGTCCGGCGTCGGTTGTCGTCACTTCTTCCCTGACATCAGTGCGGCAGAGGTATAAAAGAGGCAGCCGACGCCATCTTCTTCAGTTTTTCTTGCCCCAGATGTCAGGTGCCCCCAGAAGGAAGACAAAACATAAATTTATGTAATCATGCAACATAGAATAATCAAAAAACAGTGGTTACCAGCAAATACACCATAAAAGAATACCCCAAATAGGTTGTATGAGAAGGTGTTTGTGATAAGGTCTGTCCTAAGAGGGGAAGGAGGGGGGGCAACCTGGACTGCAGCTGTATGAGCACTCGAACATCTACATTTATGGTAGGTACAAAACTGTACTATGTTCATCGTGCATACAGCTGCAGTCATAACAGATGGGAAGAATCCCAAAGCTAAGTAGGGGTGGCAGGCACTAAGAGGAACTAGGTGGAGCAAGGATGTCCTGCAAGACTGCTGTGGCAAATCCCGCTCTAGATTTAGAGTATAGTGGAAGGTGATAGTGCTTGAAGAAAGTGTGCACTGAACTCCAAGTGGCTGCTTCCAAAATGTCCTTGGTAGGAACCCCCCTGAGGAAAGCTGCAGAGGTAGCTGTGGCCCTGGTGGAGTGGGATCTGATGCTTGTAGGTACAGTTTTGCCATGGAATGAGTAACAAAGGCGTATGCAGTGGGCTATCCATTTTGAGATTGTCTGCTTGGAAATGGCCTTTCCTTGAGCACCTGTTGCATAGGACACAAAGAGTTGCTCGGATTTCCTGAATGGCTTTGTCCTGTCCAAATAATAACAAAGCTATCTGTGAATGTCCAAGGAATGCAGTAGTCTTTCCCCTTTGTTTTGTGGATTAGGATAAAAGGTAGGTAAGTGGATAGTCTGATTCAAAGCTACACTGGATACTACCTTTGGCATAAAGGTAGGGTTGGTTCATAAGGAAACTCTGTCCTGATGGAAAATGATGAAAGGTTGCACAGCCATGAGGGCCTGTAGCTCCAAAACCCTGCGTGCTGAGGTGATAGCCAGAAGGAAGGCTGTTTTCCATGACAAGTATTGTAGTTCTGATGAAGCAGCTGGCTCGAAGGGAGGAAGGGTCAGCTTTTCCAATATGAAGTTGAGGTCCCAAGCAGGGACTGGTGGTTTCCTTGGGGGTTTTATATTCTTTGCCCCTCTGAGGAACTGTCTTAAGAGAGGATGTGAGAATAAAGGAGGGTCTGTGTTGTATTGTGCAGAAATGGCTGAAGCGTGGATTTTGATGGAGGAGAAGGAAAGTCCACTGTTTAATAACTCAGCTAGGTACTGTAAAATCTGGGGTAAATTTATTACCCAAGGATTCTGGCCCTTTTCTTGATTCCAGGCACAAAATCGTTTCTATTTGGCGAAGTAGGCTTTTCTAGTAGAAGGTCTTCTGGCCTTCAAGATGACATCCTGCACCTCCTTGGAGAGGAGGGTCTGTTGGGAAATAAAGGAATTCTCCATGCAGCTAGATTTAGGGTTTTGAGCTGGCTGTGAAGAGTCTTGTAGTTGTGCTGGGACAAAAGAAGAGGGACCAGAGGTAGGATCCATGGTGGAGAATGTGTCAGGCTCTTCAGGAGCGGATACCAGTGTTGTCTTGGCCAGTCTGGAGCAATCAGAATGAATTTCGGCCTCTCTGCTCTGGCCTTTAATAGAACTTTGGGCAACAGAGGAAGAGGCAGAAAGGCATAGACTGTCAACATTGTCCAATTGAAATAAAGTGTGTCCACTTTCCAGGCCTGTGGATGATAGGTCTTTGAACAAAATTTTTTCAACTGGTAATTTCTGTGGGTAGCAAAGAGATCTATGTCTGGCTGTCCCCATGCCTGAGTTATCTTTGTGAAAACTTGAGGATGCAACTTCCATTCGTGTGGATCTGTCATTTCTGCTTAGGCTGTCTGCCAGTGTGTTTTCCTTCCCTGGCAGGAATTGTGCCTGTAGTTGAATTTTCAATTCCAGTGCTGTGTTCCAGAGGGTCATGGCTTGCCTGCACAGGGGGTATGAATGAGTTCCCCCCTGTTTGTTTATGTACCACATCACTGTGGTGTTGTCTGTCCTTATCAATAGCTGGCCTGGATGCAGTAGTTCTTTGAAGGCCATAATAGCATTTTGCACGGCTAGCATTTCCTTTTGGTTGATGTGTAGGTGCTTCTCTTTTTGGGACCATTTTCCCTGAATACACTGGTCTGTCATGTGTGCCCCCCAGGTGTAGTCTGAGGCATCTGTTGTGATGATTTGAGTTGCTTGAGGTATGCAGAAAGGGAGACCTATGTTTCTTTGGCATGCTTGTGCCCACCACAGGAATTCCTTTTGAAGGCCGGGAATGAGTGGTATAATTGTTTCCAAGCTGTGGCTGTGTTAAGACCATAAGTTTTTTAGGTACCACTGAAGTTTCCTCATATGCAGCTTTGCACATGGGATTAGTAGGATGCAAGATGCCATGAATCCCAGAGCCTGCAGGACTTTCCTTGCAGTCAGCCTGGTGAAGGTTGCCATTTTGCTGAAGTATTGAGACAGTTGCCCTTGTTTGTCTGGCGTGAGGTAAGCCATCTGGGTGGTTGTATTCAAGCTGGCACCCAGGAAAATTATTTGCTGAGAGGGTATTAGTTTTGATTTCTTTTTGTTGACTGTGTATCCCAGAAAGTTCAACAGTTTTATTACAAACGCCAGGTGTTTCAGAAGTATGTCCTTGCTGTCCGCTTGGATCAGGCAGTCATCTAGATATGGGTAGATTTGTATTCCTTGTAGTCTGCAGAAGGTGATTACTGATGCCAGGCATTTCATAAACACTCTGGGTGCAGTAGATAAGCCAAAGGGCAATCCAGAGAATTGATAATGGGTTGAACCTGCAAGAAATCTGAGGTATCTTCTGCAATCTTGTCTGATAGGGACATGCAGGTATGCCTCCTTGAGGTCCAATTATACCAGCCAAGACTCCTTGCCCAGCATGGGAAGAAGCTGCTGTAATGTGAGCATCTTGAATTTTGGTACCTGTAAATATGTGTTCAGGTTAGATAGGTCTAAGATAGGTCTCCAATCTTTGTCCTTCCTTGGTACCAGGAATAGTCTGGAATAAAACCCTTGACCTTGTTCTTTTGCAGGTACCTCTTGAATCGCTTTCTTGTCCACGAGAGCTGAAATTTGCTTTTGTGCCTCTGCCCTTTGATTTTGTGGCAGGTTTGGCATGCCTCTCATTTTTGAAAGGGTGTGAAAGTGGAACTTGTAGCCTTTGTCTATAATGTCCAGGATCCATTTGTCTTTTGTAACAATATGCCAATTTTTTGAGAATAATGCCAGTTTTCCGCCCAAAGGTGCTGCAATTAAAGCTTTGCTTGGCAGGTAAAGGGAGAAGTCATTGTGTCTGTTTTCTAAATGACTGTGATCTATCTTCTCCACCTCTAGGGGTTGGTGCTTGCCACTGTCTGGCTCTGAGAGATCCTTGAGGTTTGCCCTCTACCCCTTGGGCGTCTTGTATCTACTCCTTTGAGGTCTGTCCGCGGCTGGAAAGGACCAATTTTTTGAAGGCCAGTTTCTGCTGAAACGTGGAGGTTGTACCTGCAGAAAATCTTTCACGGTTTGCATTGATTTCGCTTTTTCCTCCATTTTCTTTAGTACCTCCTCAGCTTTAGCACCAAACAATACATCATTTTGTAGAGATGCATCTAATAATTTAGCTTTGACATGATCTGGTAAGGCTTGCTCTTTGAGCCAAGCATGTCTACGTATAACAGACCCCGTAACAGCAGCTCTGCATGAGGCCTCTAAAGCATCAAAACCACACTGCAAGGTATGTTTACCCACTTGCTCTGCACCATGCAACAAATCCTGCAACTCTTTTAAATCTGGTTGTACTGGTTGTGTCATTTTCCTTTTCAACTGAGATAACAAAAACTGTTGATACTTTAACATATGGAACTGACAATTTAAAGCCCTCATGGTTAAAGTGGCCGAGGTATACACCTTTTCCCCCACCTTTCTAAAGCTCTGGAATCTCTCTCTGAAGGTAATGGGTTTTTAGTAGTAGAGGCCTTAATTCCCTTGGGACCCTGTGAAATAGTTTCTGGGTCAGCAGTATGGCTTTTGTATAGGAACTGGTGTGAATCAGGAACCCGGTAATACCTGTCTGGTTTAACAGGAGCTGGAGGTAAAGAATCTGGATTAAGGCTGGCTTCTGTGTACACATCATCCAATATATCTAAAACAGGAGGGATAGCCAGAAGCCTAAGCTGGGGGATCAAGAGAAAATCCCTGAGCCTTTTCTTGGAATCTGAGTAATCTTGGCCTTCCCAGTGAAAGTGTTCCCTCAATGTATGTAGGGTTTCCCCAAAAGAGTAGTCCCCGGGGGGGGGGGGAGACCGAGGGAATAGACTCCTCTGCATCAGAGTCTTCGAAAGGAGAATAAGCATAATCCTGGTCCTCAGAATGTTCAGAGGTAATAGAGGCTTGATCTGAGGAAGGGGAGTCTTCCTCTAATCTGGGCCTTTTGTCCGAGGGGGGTTGAGAACCCCTGATAAGAGTAATAAAATCCTCAGCCATTTTGAGCATCTGTTTTTAGGCATGGGGCCTTGAGAGGGAGTCTGAGGTCCCTGTTTTTTTGGATTTCACGGCTGCTTTAGATTTAGTGAAGGCTTTAATAGAGAAGGAGGAAGGCCTGAAGACACCTTGAGAAATGGCAGGCCTATCTAAACTCTGAGTTTCCCCGCCAAGAGTGGCGTCGTTATCTGTAGTAGGAAGGGGGACCGAGGAGCCTGCGACCTCGGTTACTGAAGACATCGGTAATGTTGTGTCATCGGTACTCAAGGGCTGCGTAGGCGCCTCGCTGAGAACCGGTAGTCGGCCTTAGCGTGGTGTCAGTAGTCAGTGCGAACTTCGAATGTCGGTCCTTGTCTTTGCGTCTTTTACTCAAAACTGGAGTCGGAGTATCCGACGACATAATATAATTACATTTTTTACCAAAATAGTGAAGGGCGAACTCCACCCGGCACTTAATACTGGGTTTGTTGAATCTAGCACAGAAACGGCAGGCTGAGACGTCGTGGTCTGGGCCTAAACAAGGTATACAGAAACAGTGGAAATCCTTATGCGGTATTTGCTTCACACATGAAATGCAATTATTAACTTTGTGTGACATCGGTCTGAGGCAAGAAAAGTTTCCCCAATGGGGTACTTAGCTTTCAAGAAGATTTCGGCTGAAATATTTTCGTAAATCTCAGGAGCTGACCGACCGGCACTTGCGAACTGCTTCTGCTTCGGGCACCGCGCGGCAAGAAAGACTGAAGAAGATGGCGTCGGCTGCCTCTTTTATACCCCTGCCGCACTGACGTCAGGGAAGAAGCGACAACAACCGACGCCGGACCTAGACTTTGGAATTCGGCCGACCGAGGACCTGCCTGATGGCAGGATAACCCATCTGTTATGATTGCAGCTGTATGCACGATGAACATCTAGATTCTGAACAGGCATCATCAACAATGTCCAGTACAGGGGGAACAGCTAAAAGCCTGTGTTGGGGCAGGAGTAAGAAATCCCTAAGCCTCTTTTTAGAATCAGAGTAATCCTGGCTTTCCCAGTGAAAATACTCCTTAAGAGTAAGCAAGGTTTCATCAAAAGGGAAATCTTCTGGAGGGGAAGCAGACAGAATAGAGTCCTCTGCATCAGAATCCTCAAAGGTGGATAAGGGTAAATCCTGGGCATCGGAGGAAACAGAAATTTCAGAATCCTGATCTGAAGAATCATAGGAAAATTCAGTCCTAGGTCTCTTAGAGGGGGACGGTTGGCTTCCCCTGATTAAAGTAATAAGGTGTTCAGCCATTCTTATTTGTTTTTTAGGCATAGAGGCCTGACCATGCAGTCTGGGCGTCAGTTTTCTAGGCATGGATAGAGTTTTAGGCCTTGAAGAAGAAGAAGATGGCGTCGGTTTAATATGCAAGTCAGTAGGCCTGAATACACTCTCAGAAGCCAGTGCCTGCACAGTGGCTCTGGACCCATCCAAGGAAGAGACATTCGCAGGTTCCACAGTTGAAGCATCTCGCGGCATACCGGACTCTGAATGGGTCTCAGTAGAGGCCTGTGAATCTGAAGTAGTGGGTATCAGGGGCTGCAAAAGCACCTCACTGAGAACTGGTGACTAGCTTAGGAGAAGTGTCGTTGGCAGCTTTGGACCTTTGCGGTCTGTCTCTGTCTTTATCTTTGTGTTTTTTCGGAATGTCGGTAGTCGGGTGGCTTACCGAAGCCGTATCTGGGTAATTGAACAGAGTACCAAAATATTTAGTAGCGTAAATATACCAACGATGAATAGTTTGTTGCTTAAATAAGGCACAAAACCGGCAGTGAGTTACGTCGTGGTCAGGGCCTAGGCGAGGAAATACAGTATGAATGAAAATCTTTATGAGGGATTTGCTTTCCACAAGAAATACAATTATTGACTTTTACTGACCAGTTTAGAGCAAGAAAAACTTTCCCCAATGGAGTACTTGGCTTTAGTTGAAGACTTCGGTTCTGAAACTCGAAAACGAAAATTTTAAGTGTCGGCCGACCGGCAATTGCGAACTGCTTCTGCTTCGGGTACCGCACGGCAAGAAAGACTAATGTAATGGCATCGGCTGCATGCTTTATACCCCTGACTACCCGACATGTTCTGGTCTGCTGCTCCTGGATAAGGTAATAAAGTTTTATAGAATCTTAAAAGGAGAATTAACTTCTAAAGCAAACTCTATTAGAAAGCATAGCAGGACTAGTGGAGATTAAGGAGAAAGTCCAAGTCCTGTCACAGGACGGATGATGACCATGTCATCAGTATCTGTCTTGGGGACAAAACTGGCACCTGTGTCAGTAACCCCTCAAAGTATACTAATGGCATGCCTACAGTCTTGCAAGAGGAAAGGTTAGGTTATGCAGAGCCCAACAGGGTGTTGCCATGATACCTTATAGAAGGCCTTACTGAACAGAAGGAAGATCTTGAAACAAACTAACATAATGTGCTACAATTTCTGCTTGTCCTTTGTTGTCTTGGTGTTGATGGAACCCCTCTGCAATGTCACACATTGACTGAAGAACGTTTTTAAGGATAGGGGGTGCACCAAGCTTTCTCCTTCAATTTAGATTCCTTTTGCTACTAGAATATGAAACAAATCATAACCACCCCCCCCCCCACTTACTTCAGAAATCCTCATTATTTTAGTAAGAAAAACCCTCTTTCATTATCACAACAGTGAGGAAAAAGTTGTGTTGAAAAACTGAACTATCAATCGGCTCACCTTCATTATCACAACAGTGAGAAGAGTGTTTTGTTGTGAAACTCAAAGTACCAACTGACAAACATTCACTGTCATAACAATGATGAAAGTGCTCTGCTAAAAAACTAACTGCTTGAGTTATTGGAAGTCTTAAGACTGTAAAATCCAGGGAAGCCATTATCAACCTCAACTGTACACCAACTTTAGTGACTCATCTGACAAACTTTCCACAAACTGTATGCTACCTTGGAGCTTTACAGCCACAGAATTTGTCTTCCATGTGACCTTCCCACTATGAAATCATACTGCCTTGGATATTGTATCTTACTGGCCATGACTTTCACTGTTGCTTAAAAAAATATATTTTCTAAAAGTCCAGCTCCAACTGTAAGAGTCAAATCAGCTTAAATTGACCACTCACTGCCAATACAGGATGATGCCTCACTAATGCAATAGGAACGGCACAATATTCTCTTGAAACATTAACCTTCAAGTTAACATTAACATTAATCTTCAAGGTTTTCTGAGTTTTGAGATATCGCAGAAAATGTCATGTAATATTGGTGTAAGTTTCCTTAATGCTGGTGTTATCTCATTGTCATTTCTGCTGTGTGAAACATTCATAAATGTTTCTCTGTTTTGATAGATGTTAGTGGGTTATAAAGCATACTATGTTAATGGACTGTTTGAACTGTCACATAACACTGGTGTTAATTTTCATAGATGCTGGTGTCAGGTATTGTTTGTTCTAAACGTTTTTCTGTTTTGATACGCATTTGCAAATTATAAAGCATACTACTATGCTACTGCACTGTTAGAATATATATATTTTTTAATTAAAGGGATTAATCAGGAAAAGAAACTAGTGCCAGTTCTCTTGTTCACCTGTGTTAAAGGTGCAATTTACTTAATCAGTTTCTTAATCAGCGAAGTGAAGTTGGCTAGTCAGTGTTCTCCTCTCTCGTTCTCCCCTCCCCTTGTTTTTACTTTTATGGGGGGAATCCGTTTTGCCTTTTTTATTCCCTAGGGAGTACCCAGTTCCTCCATGATCTATAAAAGAAACTCATTGACAGTGTACCTAGTTCAGTTTGTCCTGTTTTACTTTGTCACCATCAGT